>NW_026068376.1:25139-92755 GCF_014885135.2 Alexandromys fortis | reverse complement strand
GAGAGAGAGAGAGAGAGAGAGAGAGAGAGAGAGAGAGAGAGAGAGAGAGAGAGAGAAAGTAAGCCTGCCAAGGTCTTGTGCTTGGGGTTTACAGAAGAAACTCTCATCCAGTTTCTTCATTGGTCAATGATAACTCTTAATTTTGTAGGTGCCAGGCCACACCCTGAAACATACCCAGGGAATTCCTGACCTGAGGACATGCACACTCAGCACTAATGCCAATGATGGAGGAGAGCACTTCTAGCCTCTCCATTCTATGGCAAACTAGCAGGTTACTTCCTGAGTTTTAGAGCAGCTCAGAGGCTCCACACAACTTCAGAACATGTTGTGTAGGGCAATCAAACGGTTTATGTTCCAACATCCAACTGCAGACCACCACCACCAGTTCTTAGCAAGATCTGGGGACAACAGGAAGATTCCCTTGTGAAAGTCTCCCAGTGGATGGTTATAGTGGAATCCCTTTCCTACTTCATTGCTGTGTATATTTTGACAGTACAGAAAGGTCCCCAAGCCTCTCTGTCCTCACAGATGACCCAGGAAACCTACCTGAGCAGATAGAGAAAGTGCCTCAGCAGAGCCTTGGGATGTGAATGTCACCTCTACATAGCTTCTAGACTGAACTGCCTGAGAAGGTCCAGGGACCCTCTTTCCCAGGCCACCAATAATCATGAAGATGGCAGTTGTATCTCACTGGTATTGGATAGAGACAACGAGGTACTGAGGGAGAATTCCAACAGAATTTATTCTAGTTGGTATTCAAAACACTTTAGAATGTCTGAGAAGAATCCAAAGGAATATAAACTCTCAGATACCCTGCTCCTCAGCAGCAGTCACTGTTGTTATGGAACAATTTTTTTTTCACAGATAGACTCAATAAAATGATGTCCTAACACCAAATGTAGAAACCAACTGAGTCTAATCTTAGAAGAGATGGTAGAGGGCAGAAAATTCCTCTAGACCCTGAAATTCTGGCCCCAGCACTTCCCACAAAGCATCAGAGACCCAGAAAGCCCAATAGAAAAGTAATGAAGTCTGGACATATCGAATCCAACACAAACCCCAGTTGTAAGGATCTTTCTGTCTCTTTAAGAGATAAGCCACGAGCTCCCCTCACCCCCATCCCAGTCTGCTGAGACAGGCTGATCTTCAGCTTACAGCCTGAGTTCTTCCCCTTTTCTGCCTCTCCCCACTTCTCCCCTTCCCCCTTTCTGTCCTTCCCTCTCTCTGCTCTTCTCCCCTTCTCCCTTCCCCCTCCATAACCCTCTGAATAAATATCCAACCTCACTCTGCATGGTGTGTCTATCCATGTCTCTGTCTCTTGCCTGCCACCATGTGTCTCCCTGCCCTGGACCAGCCATGGCTTGGGGACCTGAAGCTGTCCCTGCCTGCTGCCACATGGCCCACTGCCTCCGCTTGGGAACCTGCAGCATTTCTGCTTAATTTTTCCATTACACCAGCAACAGACTCACCTACATCATATCTGCTTATTTTGTCACAGGCACCCCAGGGAAATCAAGGTAGAAAACATGGTCGGTCCAGAAGGGGCTGCAGGACAAGTGTGGAAAAGGAAACCATAAGGAACCCATTAGAAAACTGAACATAATCTCAATATTACAGGTGACTCCAGATCCAAACACTACAATGTTCACATAACAGTTACTGAAGAGACCTTTGTAAGTTTCTGCCTCATAAAAAAGGAGATCAGAAACAACAAAGAGAAGATGAACTGTGAACATGAGCTCTGCATCCATCAGCAAAAACAACAACAACAACAACAAAAAAAAACCACAACAAAAAACAAACAAAAACCAAACAGAAGCTGGAGCATGGCTAAAGGAGTCCACATCCTAGGACTTCTAGTGGAAACCTGGCCCTATATCCACAGGAGACAACAAACCCCTGTTCTAAGCTAAGATGGTGGTTCAGTGCTAGGCAGCAGGAGGGAGTGTCCAGAATGACAAGCAGATGTGTTCTCCTCATCACTCTTACACCTGTGTGACCCCAAGATGACCGCATGAAGATGTGGGAAAGCAATAGAATGAACTCTGTCCAATGCTGGGGGTTCACTTCCAGCTCAGTAGGAGGATGTTGAGGGTAGCAGAAGTATAGGACTTGTTAGAGCTGCTGAGTCTCCATGCAGCTGCTTCTGGGGCCCAGTATGCCTAGACTTGCACACACTGCCCATCCCTACTGTGGGAGCCAGCCCTGATACGCAAAGGGCAGGTCACCCAAAGAAGTTATTTACTTCTAACCATTATCACCTGCCAGAGTAGGCCTCTGCCTAAGATTCCAACCAGGACACCCCTAGATAAATGTCAGTCAAGCGGGGGTCCTAAACCTCAGAAACCCCTCACCCCCACCTTTTCTACTATAAAGCCCCATTCTAAGTGAGCTCGGGGCTTGTAACGGCATAAGCGAATGCAGACAGATTGTCAAAATATAGACAGCTTTAATGGAGGAATAGACTTACAGAACTACCGTTCCCGCGGAGACCAGGAAAGCAGAAGCGAGTGCTGGGAGCACACTTGCCAAATTTATAGGCAAACTTTAGCCTGAGGCGAACACGCACCCTAAGGGGTGGGACTTATCCCTACAGGGGCTCTCCGATTATTCCAATATGCTGGACATGCCATGCGAAGAGACCGAGTTTGGAAACTTGCTTGAAATAAAGGCTCTTTGCTTTTACATATGGGACTCAGTCTCCCTGTCGGCTTTTGCGGGGACTTCGTGGATTTCCACATTCACTGCTAGATATCAACCCACGCAGAACCCACCATCCTCCTGCTGCCTAACATCCCACACACCACAACAATGCTAGGTTTTAGGCCCTATGGAAACTTGCAAGCACACATACCACATATACATTTAGATACCAGGCCTTATCTGACGGTATTCTTTACCCCCACACGCACATATTTATGTCCACATACATTACAAGGTGTCAGTTCAGGATGCCTCCCCTGAATCACACAGCAGTAGGAGTCAAGATCCTACAGATATGCCCCTTCCAGCTGCTGTGCTAAAACAGCCTCGCCAGCATTCAGACACGCACAAATGGTACCAACCAGCTGTAACATCCTGCTACATACACTCTCCCCTAACAACCATCTTTACTTGTACGCCGCGACCTCGCCACCGAGGGCCTGCCCCCACACACGACGCCCTGACGGCGGTGGCGACACCGGAAGTCGTCGATCTCCGTCGGAGCTCTCGCCAACCACTGAATTCCTTCCGTGACTTCCGCCGTCGCAACCGCGGGAGCCGGAAACAGTAGCAGTGGAGGCGGAAACACTTTCATTTGGAAGCTGAAATAGCGGCTTCAGGAACCGGAAACGCCAATCCCGGAGCCGCGAAGGACCCTGGGAGAGCGAGTCCTGAAGACGTCACGAGGCCTATCGAGGCTGAGCGCGACTACTCAAACGATTGAACTGAGCGGTGGGCGCCTCGCTGCTCTTCCTCAATATCCTAGACTTCGCCGCGCTCTCATATGAGACGAAGCGGCGTCATGGCAGCGGCAGCCGTGTTTGCGCCAGGGATGACTTCATCGCACCTTACCACAGCTCACGCCCCGTACACGAGGACAGGCCCCCCACCTAAAGGACACGCCCCTCAAACAACACGCCCCACAATAAAGAACACTCCCAACCCACAAGGACCCGCCCACTGCCCAAGGGACACGCCTCCTGCTGTGACATTGTCCCTCCCTGAAGGACGGACCTCCTTTTAGTACGTGCCTGCCCCCTCCCAAAAAGACACGACCCTTCTCACAGGAAAACTCCCCGTCTCTCGTGGACACATTCCTCACACACTTGCACACAAGAACAATTCTACTCTCACAAGACACGCCTCCTCTCTCAAGGACAGGCCCACTCCCACAAGGTCATGCCCACACCCTCAAGCACACGCCCCTCTCACTATGAATCGCCCCTTGTAAGGACGTGCTCACTACCCAGACAAGCCCACTCACTGGACAAGTCTCAACCCACAAGGAAACGCTCCCTAAGGACACTCCTCCCACAATTATATGCTTCCTCCCACAAGTTCATGCCTCCTGCAAAGACACATCTCCTCCATCAAATAGTGCCTCTTCATGCTACAGGGACACTGCTCCTCCCACAAGGACACTGCCTCTTCCTCAAGTACTGGCCTCCTAGGGCAGGATACTCACCCTCCAATAAGGACTCCTCATACAAGATGAGATCCCCTCCAATAAAGACACACTTCCTGTCACAATGACACCCCCCAGGACATGCTCTTTTCCACAAGGACACACTTGCTCTGATGAATATCTGCAAATGAGCTCTATCAACATTAATACATGCAAATGTACACTAATCCTCATAAGCACATGCAAACGAGCACCAATAGGAACATATACAAATGAACAGTCAACCACATGAATGTATGCAAATGATCATCCATATGAACATATGCAAATGAACATCCTTCCATACGAATACATGTGCAAGGACAGCCATATGGAATATGCAAATGAATGCTCACCCATAGGAACACATGCAAATGAACACCCTCATGAATATGTGCAAATGAGACAGCTCATGGGAACATATGCAAATGAGCACCCATAGGAATACGTGCAGATAAGAACCTATCCGTAGGAATACAAGCAGATGTATAACCATAGGAGCCGTTAAAATAAAAAGGTTCTAAGGATTGTCACGGTCCATCCACTACTGTACTATGCTCTACCAACCGAGCTATTGAAGACCTATGACTGAGCTATCAAACCCCTTCTAATGAATTATCTGGCTGTTTGGAGCCCATTTCCAATGAAGAGAAACCTTGCTCAGCCTAGACAGGAGCAGGAGGGCCTTGGTCCTGCCTCAATGTGATGATGTGACACAATTTGTTGACTCCCCCACTTACCCCCTCTGAGGAGCATATTGGGGGCAGGGTGAAGAGAAGGTGTGGGTAGCTGGAGGGTAGGAGAGGGGAACTGGGAATAGCATGTTAAAAAAAAAGGAAAAAAATAAATAAAAAGGCTCAGGATGTTATAAAAAGTTATCAGATAAATTAAGATCATTTGGTAGAACACTTGAAGACCTAATGAAAGACCCCCGGTGTGGGGATACACTCACTCAAGTCTAGGAATAACACGACTCCCCCCCTTCCCCCCCAGTAACTCACCAGAAACCGTCCTTGCTGCAATCACACAGAGGTTTATTGACAGGTACCAGCGCTGAGACTCATAACCCACGCAGGGGAGTTCGCCCTCCTGTAGCTGGGAGAAGGAGTATTTAAGGGAAGAAACCACAACCCAGTAATCTAAAGGGGGTAGGGAGGGCATCATTGGAAAATTCTGAAAATACCAGTGATCATTGAAAATTCTGAAAATATTAGTGATAATCACAAAGGGGTAACTCCCTGTTTCTCAAGATTATTCTTAAGATTACAATCTAAATTTATCTTCAGCTAGTTCTTGAAACAGTCACTGAACCGGCTAATCCTAGATTTTTGGTTCTTTTCCTGCTAGAAGGGTCTGGATTTATCCCTGTCTTTTACTAAAACAATTTGGTATACACAGACATTCGTTTTTACACAGTGTCCTATGTGTTTCCGATATGTGTTTTAGTCCATAGAGGGCAATGAAGGGGACTAGGATGGCGATTCTTTAGTATGGGGACCTAGTCGCTGGCTGGATAACTATGACATGCTGGTGCCTGAAGACCAAAGAGATCTGTTCCAGTGTCTTCAGGATGGCCTGTTATTTTTACTATTTTTATTATTTTATATTTTATTTTATGGACCACCACCCGTTATGTTTTAAAAAATCATTTATTTTTACTTGTAGGCTGCACACCTCAACGACATCTGGGATGTCTCTGCGACCACCAAGAGCCTGCCCTGGACTTCCCAGACAGCGGCAGTGGTGGAGGCAGCACCAAAGGTCACTGCTCCAGGTCTGATCACTGGTCAACCACCAGAAGCCTTTCCCAGACTTGGCAGTAACAGCTGTGGCAGAAACACTTTTATTTGCAACCGGAAATAGTGTGTTTGGAACAGGAAACGTCTCTCCCTGAGCCGGGAAGAATGCTGGGAGAGCAGTACAGAAGACACCACGGTGCCTATGAACGCTGCGGAATGGGCCCCTTTGGTTCAGTTTTGGGGTATTACAGGCTTGACTTCCTGATGGGGTAGGTAGTGGGACATGAATGCAATAGGTGAATGAATGCTTCCACACAGCTCAGCTCCCTGTATTTCCTTTCTGTTTCAGGAGACAGCCATGATAAGTTAAATAGAAACAGACCACCCAAAGGAAGTTCTTTAATTCCAACCATTATCACCTGCCAGAATAGGACTCAGCCTTCGATAAGTTTAATGGAGGCCTGAGTCTTAGTAGTTTACTCTGAAGCAGGAAGAACCACAAACTGAGATTACCTGAGCACCACCCAAGAACAGACCATCCAAAGGAAATGCCTAATATTCCAACTGATGTAGATAGGATTATCTGCCAGTACACACTCACCAGGACACCCCTAGACAAGTGCCAGCCAATCAGGGGTGCCGAGCCTTAAAAATCCCCTACCCACCTTAACTACTTTAAAAACTCAACTCTAACCGAGCTTGGGGATCTCCGTTTATTTCAATACGCTGGACATGTGGAGAGAAGGAGTTTGCAAACTGGCTCTTTGCTTTTACATATGGGACTCGGTATCCTTGCTGGTTTTGGAGGGGACTTCGTGGATCTGGGCTTAACACCTGTCTGCAAGGTCACCAACTAGCCTCCAATTTTATGAACTACAGTGTGATAAATACATGGGCTGTGAGCACCTTTAGCCTCTGGCATAGGATTGCCTTTGTGATGAAGGGTTTTATAACTATTTGATGTGATATAGGCTTGGTTCTAGTGGAAGACCCCCAGTGTGGGGAGACTCTCACTCAAGTCTCAGGATAACACGACCCCCCACCCCAGTAACTCACGAGAGACCATCCTTGCTGCAATCACACGAGGCTTTAATCGAAGAGACGGGAACCTGCATGGGCAGGGGAAGAGTTTGACCCACAGTGACCTGGAGAAGGGGTTTTTATAAGAAGAAACCACAGCCCAGTAATCTGAAAGGGGCAGGGAGGGGGGTCACAGAAAATTCTGAAAATACCAGTGATCACAAGGGGCAACTCCCTGCCTCCCAAGTTCACTCTCAAGGTCATAATCAGTTAGTTCCTGAAACAGAGTATTCCAAAAATACCAATGATAATCACAAGGGGGAAACCCCCTGTTTCTCAAGATTATTCTCAAGATTACAATTCTAACTTTATCTTCAGCTAGTTCCTGAAATACAGTCACTGAACCGGCTAATCTTAGATTTCTGATTTTCTCCCTGCTTAGATTTTTGGCTATTTTCTTCCTGCTGGGAGGGGGGTGTTGTAGTAGGAGTGGCAGGCTATGTTCCTGGCACCCGGCCGCCCTCAAGGCTAGCTTTATACCCAAAATAATTACACAGAAACTGAATTCTTTTGAACACTGCCTAACCCATTAGTTCCAGCCTCTTATTGGCTAGCTCTTACATATTGATCTAACCCATTTCTAATAATCTGTGTAGCCCACCAAGTGGCTTACCAGGGAAGATCTTAACCTGTGGCTGTCTGGAGTGGGAGAATCATGGTGACTGCCTGACTCGGCTTCTTTCTCCCAGCAATCTGTTCTGTCTACTCTGCCTACCTAACCTTCTGTCCTATCAAAGGCCAAGCAGTTTCTTTATTAATTAGCCAATGAAAGCAACAGATAGACACTCCCACATCATTTCCCCTTTTTCTGTTTAAACAAAAAAGAAAAGCCTTAACTTTAACATAGTAAGATTACATATAACAAAACGGTTATCAAGCAAGAATTACATTTACAGTATTTATATCTATTTTATCCTTTATCATAAGAAAACTATAACTATAACTAACCATTCTTCAACTCCATCAAAGACTCCAGAAGGATATAATATTTCCTAAGCAAACAAGAAATCCAAAACTCTAGAAATGACAGAGACATCTCGCTGCCTGGACAGTCACCCAAAGTTCCTCTGTACCGTTGGGGCATCCATATTCAGCCTTCAGGCCCATTGTATCCAGCAGACATTTCCATGAAGCTGGAAATTTCAAAGTTCAGTCACTATTTGCTGTGTCCTGCAGAATGTCTCACGAATTTTTTTATGAAGCAGGAACCCCGAAAGACCATCTCACCTTTAGGCAAATTCAGCAGTCCTCTCTCTGCAGGTTCTTTGTGTCCAGTTTATGCATCAGTCCAGGTAAGAGCAGTTTCTTGCCCAAATGGCTATCAAACTCCATAAGGATCCTCTTCGATGCCCATCTTCCTCTCGAAGTAGATTGGTGCTGCCAGGAGCAGACGTGTCTCATTGTCATGAAAAGCCCTAAGTTATTAAAACATTAAATGCCATATTCTGCAGTCTTTGAAAGATATGAAGAATGCCTATCTAACTGAAATATATCTCTATATATCTAGAAAATCTAACTTAACATGACTACATGCTTGACTATTATTGATGATTATCCATCAACAACCTATATTTCCTAATTATACATTACATTTTAAACGAACTACATAATCACAATACCTTAATCAAGATCAGAAATACATATACGTATAACAAAATTGACCTTAAAATCCACACCAATTCAAATTATTCATATCTATATCATATCCCCCTTTAAATGTAAAAGAACATTTATAAACAATATTTGGGAACATGGGCGCAGTTTTTCTCTCCAAACTGCTTCCTGCTGAATGGGGGCGTCATTAATTAGGTCTTTCATGGTATAACCTATGTGCTAGTTTCATCTCAGTTGGCAGTTGAGCGAAGCAATTTTTTGAAAGTGTTCACAGCAACCTTTCAGGAGGGCGTGGTCTATCATACCATATTGGGATAGAAGTAATCCACAGGGTCTCGTCCTCTGTGAAAACAAAAGAAGAAACTCTTTTCCAAAGCATCATATCCTTAGACCCAAATTCCGAAGTCCTAATACCTTTATGAAATCCATTCTGGTTCAGTGTGGCAGCCCATATAATGAAATGTTTCTCTGTACATAGCTCCTTTACAGTCAAAAATTTTAAAGAAAACACAATGTACATAATCCAGACTCTCTGTGAATTTTCCATTTTTACATGGCTTATTTTTACTCTATTGCTTTACTTTATTCTGTCTCTTTTTTTTTTAAAGGTATTAACTTTATTCTCTATATTTTTTTCTTCTCTCTCCCAAGCCTATGTCTGAATGTGTCCTATTGTGAATCTGTAATTTTTTTACTATCCAGGAGCAGTTCTTAAAATGCTAAGCACTTCTTAAAAACTTCAGTTGCACCATGTAGGGGTAATATGATACTTCCTGTTTACTGACAGTCTAAACCTTAACTGCACTGTTGTTATGGTAATTATGATAGTTCCTGCCTGAGGTCAGCACAGTTCAGCAAGGAGCAGCCACTCCTACCTCATATCCACTTGGTGCCCCTGAGCTGCTCACAGTTCCAGGCACACAGCAAGTCCACATTGGAGCCGCACTCAACAGTTTAACTCTGAGACTGAGCGTGTGGCACAGAAACTCTTTTCATCCAAGTTACATCCAAATCTGACACATGGAGCATTGCACAGCCTGGAAACATGTCTCTGTATGGCGACAGGAATCCGCCATGCTCTTCCACCTGCCTAAGCCCTATTCTGCCATCTGCCCAGGTGCAGGCAGGGAGTGCTGAGCCATCGGCACGGTCTCAAAGCACTCTCCTTCCCATCCCAAGCTGGAACACAAACATCCAGTCCCATAAAAGCCATTGAAATGCTTTAAAGCCAGAGCCTGCACTGGTGGCACAGTCCCAGGAAGCCACGCTTTAAAATGGCACAGCTTTTTTTCTGCTACTGTTGCTGAATCAGGAAATCTCTTTATGGCACGTCCTAGCAAACAGCAAAGAGCTGTGTTAAACTCTCTCTCCCTTTTTTAAAAAGCCCTCTCAGAGACAATAATCAACTTTATATGGAAAAACAAAAAACCCAGGATAGCCAAAACAATCTTATACAAGAAAGGAACATGTGGAGGCATTACCATCCCTGACTTCAAACTCTATTACATAGCTACAGTATTGAAAACAGCTTGGTATTGGCATAAAAACAGAGAAGTCGACCAATGGAATTGAATAGAAGACCCTGACTTTAACCCACAAACCTATGAACACCTGATTTTCGTTAATGGAGCTAAAAGTATACAATGGAAAAAAGAGAGCATCTTCAACAAATTGTGCTGGCAAAACTGGATGTCAATCTGTAGAAGAATGAAAATAGATCCATATCTATCACCATGCACAAAACTCAAGTCTAAATGGATTAAAGACCTCAATATTAGTCCGAACACACTGAACCTGATAGAAGAGAAAATGGAAAGTACTCTACAACACATGGGCACAGGAGACCACTTCCTACATATAACCCCAGCAGCACAGACAGTAAGGGCCTCATTGAAGAAATGGGACCTCCTAAGACTGAGAAGCTTCTGTAAAGCAAAGGACACTGTCACTAAGACAAAAGGCAACCCAATGACTGGGAGAAGATCTTCACCAACCCCGCAACTGACAGAGGTCTGATCTCCAAAATATATAAAGAACTCAAGAAACTAGACCATAAAAGGCTGATCAACCCAATTATAAAATGGGGCACTGAGCTGAACAGAGAATTCTCAACAGAAGAAGTTCATATGGCCAAAAGACACTTAAGGTCATGCTCAACCTCCTTAGTGATCAGGGAAATGCAAATCAAGACAACTTTAAGATACCATCTTACACCTGTTAGAATGGCAAAAATAAAAAACACCAATGATAGCCTTTACTGGAGAGGTTGTGGAGAAAAAAGGTACCCTCATCCACTGCTGGTGGGAATGCAAACTTGTGCAACCACTTTGGAAAGCAGTGTGGTGGTTTCTCAGGACATTCAGGATCAACCTACCCCTGGACCCAGCAATACCACTCTTGGGAATATACCCAAAAGAGGCCTTATCATACAACAAAAGTCTATGCTCAACTATGTTCATAGCAGCATTGTTTGTAATAGCCAGAACCTGGAAACAACCTAGATGCCCTTCAATTGAAGAATGGATAAAGAAAGTATGGAATATATACATATTAGAGTACTACTCAGCAGTAAAAAACAAGGACTTCTTGAATTTTGCATACAAATGGATGGAAATCCTGAGTGAGGTAAGCCAGACCCAAAAAGAGGAACATGGGATGTACTCACTCATATTTGGTTTCTAGCCATAAATAAAGGACATTGAGCCTATAATTCGGGTTCTTAGAGAAGCTAAATAAGAAGGAGAACCCAAAGAAAAACATATAGGCATCCTCCTGAATATTAACCTTCATCAGGCGATGGAAGGAGACAGAGACCCACATTGGAGCACCAGACTGAAATCTCAAGGTCCAAATCAGGAGCAGAAGGAGAGAGAGCACGAGCAAGGAACTCAGGACTGCTAGGGGGCACCCACACACTGAGTCAATGGGGATGTTCTATCGGGAACTCACCAAGACCAGCTGGCCTGGGTCTGAAAAGGCCTGGGATAAAATCGGACTCTCTGAACATAGTGGACAATGAGGACTGCTGAGAAGTCAAGAACAATGGCACTGCGTTTTAATCCTACTGCATGTACTAGCTGTGTGGTAGCCTAGGCTGTTTGGATGTTCACCTTAATATACCTGGATGGAGGTGGGGGGTCCTTGGACTTCCCACAGGGCAGGGAACCCTGACAGGCATTAAAGATGTCAGCAGTGAACCTCCAGACTCCTCCAATGTCCACTCACTTGCTGGACAGACATTACTCATGTGAGCACTGACCTCTGGACACCCATTGTCCACTCACTAGCTGGATCTTACAGATATGAGCAGTGAACCTCCAGACTCCTCCAATGTCCACTCACTTGCTGGACAGACATTACTCATGTGAGCACTGACCTCTGGACACCCATTGTCCACTCACTAGCTGGATCTTACAGATATGAGCAGTGAAACTCCAGAATCCTCCAGTGTCCACTCACTAGCTGACAGATATTAAAGATGTGAGTCTTGACCTCTGGATTTTCCAGACAAAACAGTAGTGAGCAGTGAACTTCCAGAATCCTCCAGTGTCCACTCACTGCCTGGACAGGCATTACAGACATGAGCAATGAACCTCCAGACTCCTTCAGTGTCCACTCACTGGCTGGGCATGAAAGGTGTGAGAATTGAACCTCCAGATTCCTCCTCTGTCTACTCATGGGCTGAATAGACATTACAGATGTGAGCAGTTAACCTCCAGACTTTCCTGTATCAACACACCGGCTGGAGAGTACATATGTAAGCAGTGAACCCCCAGTGTTCAGTCACTGGCTGGACATTACAGATGTGAGCAGTTACCTGTAGACTCACTGTCTACACTACTGAGTGGAGGTCCACTCACTGCCTGGATAGACATTACAGATATGAGCAGTGAACCTCCAGACTAATCCACTGTCAACTCACTGGTTGAACAGACATTACAGATGTGAGCAGTGACCTCAGGACTCCTCCAGTGTCCACTAGCAACCTGAACATTACAGATATGGGCAGTGAACGTCCAGACTCCTCCAGTGACCACTCACTGACAGGACACACATTACAGATGTGAACAGTGAACCTCCAGACTCCTCCAGTGTCCATTTACTGGCTGGACATACATCACAGATGTGAGCAGTGAACCTCCATTCTCCTTCAGTGTCCAGTCACTGGCTGGGCAGACATTAAAGATGTAAGCAATGAACTCTGGACCCCTCTAGTGTCTATGTGCTAGCTGGACATTACAGATGTAAGCAGTGACTTCTAGACTCCTACAGTGTCCACTCACTAGCAGGACATTTCAAATGTTAAAAGTGAATCTCAAGATTTCGCCAGTGTTCACTCACTGGGTAGACAGACATTACAGATGTGAGCAGTGAACTTCCAGACTCGCACAGTGTCCACTCACTGCCTGGACAGACAATACAGATGTGAGCGTTGAGCCTCCAGAATAATCCACTGTTCAATCACTGGTTGAACAGATATTACAGATGTGAGGAGTGTCCTCAGGACTCCTACAGTGTCCAATCACTGGCTGGAGAGACATTACAGATGTGAGTAGTGAACCTCAAGACTCTTCTGTATCCACAAACCGGCTGGAGAGTACACATGTGAGCAGTGAACCTCCAGTGTTCAGTCACTGGCTGGACATTACAGACGTGAGCAATGAAACTCCAGATTTCTCCAGTGTCCACTCACTGGCTGGACAGACATTAGAACTGTGAGCCGTGTGTTGAAATAAGAGCAGCGGCGGGGCTGCGTCCCCGGCACCCGGCCGCCCGCATGGCTATCTTATACCCAGAAATAATTACACGGAAACTGTATTCTTTCAAACACTGCCTGGCCCGGCTAGGTCCAGTTTCTTATTGGCTAGCTCTTACATATTGTTCTAACCCATTTCTAATATTCTGTGTAGCCCATGAGCTGGCTTACCAGAGAGGATCTTAACCTGCGTCTGTCTGGAGTGGGAGCATCATGGCGACTCACTCACTCAGCTTCTTTTTCCCAGCATTCTCCTCTGTCTACTCCGCCTACCTAATTTTCTGTCCTATGAGGGCCGAGGCAGTTTCTTTATTATTAACCAATGAAATCAACAGATAAGATACAACACCCACCTCCATCAGCCGTGAACATCCAGACTCCTTCAGTGTCTATTCACTGTCTAGACAAACATTACAGATGTGAGCAGTGAACATCCAGACTCGTACAGGTTCCACTTACAGCTGGACAGACAATACAGATGTGAGCATTGAACCTCCAGACTAATCCACTGCTGAATCACTGATTGAACAGACATTACAGATGTGAGCAGTGTCCTCAGGACTCCTCCAGTGTCCACTCGCAACCTGGACATTACAGATGTGAGCAGTCAAACTCCAGACTCCTCCAGTGTCCACTCACTGGCTGAACAGACATTACAGATGTGAGCAGTGACCTGTAGACTCCTCCAGTGTCCACTCCCAAGCTGGACAATACAGATGTGAGCAGTGAACCTACAGACTACTCCAATGCCCACTCACTGGGCTGGGAAGACATTACAAATGTGAGCAATGAATCTCCAGAATCCTCCAGTGTCTACTCACTGGCTGGGAAATACAGATGTGAGCAATGAATCTCGAGACTACTCACTGGCTGGACAGACATTACAGATGTGAGCAGTGAACCTCCAGATTCCTCAAGGATTCACTCACTGGCTGGACAGACATTATAGATGTGAGCAGTGACCCTCCAGAATCCTCCAGTGTCCACTCAGTTGCTGTACAGACATTAAAGATGTGAGCAGTGACCTCTAGACTCCTCCAGTGTCCACTCACTTCCTGGAAATTACCGATGTGAGCAGTGAACCTCCAGACTTCTCTAGTGTCCACTCACTGGTTTGAAAGACATTATACATGGGAGCAGTGAACCTCCAACTAATCCACTGTCCACTCACTGGTTGACCAGACATTACAGATATGAGCAGTGACCTCAGGACTTTTCCAGTGTCCACTAGCAACCTGGAAATTACAGATGTGAGCATTGAACCTCCAGGCTCCTCCAGTTTCCATTCACTGGTTGAATAGACATTACAGATGTGAGCAGTGACCTCAGGACTACTTCGGTTTCCATTCCCAACCTGGACATTACGGATGTGAGCAGTGAAATTCCAGCCTCCCTGGCTGGACAGACATTATAGATATGAGCAGTGAACCTCCAGACTCCTCCAGTGTCTAATCACTGCCTGGACAGACATTACAGATGTGAACAGTGACCTCTAGACTACTCCAGTATCCACTCGCAAGCTGGACAATACAGATGTGGGCAGTGAATATCCGGAAACCTCCACTGTCCAATCACTGGATGGACAGGCATTATAAATTTCAGCAGTGAACCTACAGACTACTCCAATGCCCACTCACTGGCTGGACAGACATTACTGATGTGAGCTCTGACCTCTGGACACTCCAGTTTCCACTCACTAGCTGGATCTTACAGATATGAGCATTGAAACTCTAGAATCCGCCAGTGTCCACTGATTAGCTGACAGATATTACAGATGTGATCAGTGACCTCTGAATTTTTCCAGTGTCCACTCACTAGGTTGACATTACAGTAGTGAGCAGTGAAATTCCAGAATCCTCCAGTGTCTACTCACTGGCTGGACAGATATTACAGATGTGAGCAATGAACCTCCAGACTTCTCAAGTGTCCATTCACTGGCTGGGCATTACAGATGTGAGCATTGAACCTCCAGATTCCTTCTTGTCTATTCACGGGCTTAACAGACATTACAAATGTGAGCAGTGACCTCAGAACTCCTCCATTGTCCACTCACAAGCTGGATATTGCAGATGTGAACAGTGAACATCAGGACTCCTCCAGTGTCCACTCACTGGATGGACAGGCATTACAGATGTCAGCAGTGAACCTCCAGACTCCTCCAATATCCACTCACTCTGTGGACAGACAATACTGATGTGTGCACTGACCTCTGGACACACCAGTGTTCACTAACTACCTGGACCTTACAGATCTGAGCAGTGAAACTCAAGAATCTTCCAGTGTCCACTCACTAGCTGACAGATATTACAGTGTGAGTACTGACCTCTGGATTTTTCCATTGTCCACTTGCTAGGTGTACATTACAGTAGTGAGCAGTGAAATTCCAGAATCCTCCAGTGTCCACTCACTGACTGGACAGACATTACAGATGTGAGCAGTGAACCTCCATTCTCCTTCAGTGTTCACTAACTGGCCGGGCAGACATTAAAGATGTGAGCAATGACCTCTAGACCCCTCTAGTGTCTACGCACTAGTGTGACATTATAGATGTAAGCAGTGACCTCTAGACTCCTACAGTATCCACTCACTAGCAGGACATTTCAAATGTTAGAAGTGAACCTCCAGATTCCGCCAGTGTTCACTCACTATGTGGACAGATATTACAGATGGGAGCAGTGAACCTCCAGACTCCTTCAGTGTCTACTCACTGTCTGGACAAACATTACAGATGTGAGCAGTGAACTTCCAGACTCGTACCGTGTCCACTCACTGGCTGGACAGACAATACAGATGTGAGCATTGAGCCTCCAGAAAAATCCACTGTTCAATCACTGGTTGAACAGATATTACAGATGTGAGGAGTGTCCTCAGGACTCCTCCAGTGTCCACTCACTGGCTGGAGAGACATTACAGATGTGAGCAGTTAACCTCAAGAATCTTCTGTATCCACAAACTGGCTGGAGAGTACACATGTGAGCAGTGAACCTCCAGTGTGCAATCACTGGTTGGACATTACAGATGTGAGCAATGAAACTCCAGATTTCTCCAGCGTCCACTCACTGGCTAGACAGACATCACAGATGTGAGCAATTAACCTCCAGACTCTCCTGTGTCTACAAACCGCCTGGACAGTACACATGTGAGCAGTGAACCTCCAGTGTTCACTCACTGGCTGGACATTACAGATGTGAACATTGAACCTCCATATTCCTACTGTTTGTACTCACGGGCTGAACAGCCATTACAAATTTGAGCAGTGACCTTAGAACTCCTCCAGTGTGCACTCACTAGCTGGATTTTGCAGATGTCAGCAGTGAACCTCCAGACTCCTCCAATGTTCACTCACTGGTTGGACAGACATTACTGATGTGAGCACTGACCTCTGGAGACTCCAGTGTCTACTCACTAGCTGGATCTTACAGATGTGAGCAGTGAAACTCCAGAATCCTCCAGTGTCCACTCACTAGCTGATAGATATTACAGATGTGAGTAGTTACCTCTGGATTTTTCCAGTGTCCACTCGCTAGGTGGACATTACTGTAGTGACCAGTGAAATTCCAGAATCCTCCAGTGTCTACGCACTGGCTTGACAGACATTACAGATATGAGAAGTGAGCCTCCACACTCCTAAAGTGTTCAATCACTTGCTGAACAAATATTACAGATGTGAGCAGTGAACCTCAAGATTCCTTCAGAGTCCACTCACTGGATTTACGAACAGTACAGATGTGAGCAGTTAACCTCCAGACTCTCCTGTGTCCTCAAGCTGGCTGGACAGTACACATGGGAGCAGTGAACCTCCAGTGCCCACTCACTGACTGGACATTACAGATGTCAGCAGTGAACCTCCAGAATAATCAGCTGTACACGCACTGGTTGAAGAGACATTACAAATCTGAGCAGTGACTTCAGGATTCATCCAGTGTCCACTCGCAACCTGGACATTACAGATGTGATCATTGAACAATCAGACTCCACCAGTGTCCTCTCACTGTCTGGACAGACAATACAGATGTGAGCAGTGAACATCAAGACTCCTCCAGTGTCCAATCACTGATTGGACAGACATTACAGATGTGAGCAGCGAAGCTCCAGACTCCTCCAGTCTCTTCATTGTCTGGACAGGCATTATAGATGTAAGCAGTGAACATCCAGTCTCATCCTGTGTCCACACACTGTCAGGACAGTACAGATGTGAGCGGTGAAACACCAGTGTCCATTCACTGAGTGGACATTACAGATGTGAACAGTTAACCTCCAGACTCCTCCAATGTCCACTTGCTAGCTGTACATTACAGACATGAGCAGTGAACCTCCAGACCCTCCAGTGTTCACTCACTGGCTGGACAGACATTAGAGATGTGAGCAGTGAACCTCCAGACTAATCCGCTGTCCATGCACTGGTTAAACAGACATTACAGATGTGAGCAGTGATCAGGACTCATCCAGTGTCTACTTGCAACCTGGACATTACAGATGTGCTCATTGAACCATCAGACTCCATCAGTGTCCTCTCACTGTCTGGACAAACATTACAGATGTGAGCAGTGACCTCTAGATTCCTCCAGTGTTTACTCTGTAGCTGGACAATACAGATGTGTGCAGTGAACTTCCAGTGTCCACTCACTGCCTAGGCATTATAGATGTGAGCAGTGAATCTCCAGACTCCTCCTATGTCCACGCACCGGCTGTGCAGTACAGATGTGAGCTGTGAACCTCCAGTGTCCACTCACTGACTGTACATTACATATGTGAGCAGTAAACCTCCAGAGTCTTAAAATTTCCACTCGAGAGCTGAGTATTACAGATGTGAGCAGTAAAACTCCAGACTACTGCAGTGTCTACTCACTGGCTGGACAGACAACACTGATGTAGCAGTGAACCTCCAGACTCTCCTGTGTCCACAAACCGGCTGGGCACTACATATGTGAGCAGTGAACCTCCAGTGTTCACTAACTGTCTTCCCATTACAGATGTGAGCATTGAACTTCCAGTGTCCACTCACAGGCTGCACATTACAGATATGAGCAGTGAATCTCCATAAGCCTCCTGTTTCTACTCACTGGCTGGACAGACATTACTGATGTGAGAACTGAACTTCCAGAACTCCTCCAGTGTCCACTCACTGGCTGAACAAACATTACAGATGTAAGCAGTGAACCTCCAGTCTCCTACAGTGTTCACTCTCTGGCTGGACAGTCATTACAGATGTGAGCAGTGAACCTCCAGACTCTCTTGTGTTCAGAAACCAGCTGAACAGTACACATGTGAGCAGTGAACCTCCAGTGTTCACTCATTGGCTGGACATTACAGATGTGAGCATTGAACCTCCAGATTTCTCCAGTGTCCACCCACGGCCTGGAGAGATATTACAAATATGAGCAGTTAACCTCCAGATTAATCCTTTGTCCACACAGTGGTTGGGCATTACAGATGTGAGCAGTGAACCTCCAGAATCTTCCTGTGTCCACGCAGTGGCTGGACAGTACAGAGGTGAGCGGTGACCCTCCATTGTCCACTCACTGACTGGATTTTACAGATGTGAGCATTGAATCTCCAGATTCCTCCAGTGTCCATTCACTGTCTGGAGAGACATTACAGATATGAGCAGTGAACCTCCAGATTAATCCACTGTCCACTCTCTGGCTGGACAGACATTATAGGTGTGAGCAGTACACATCCATTCTCCTCCAGTGTCCCCTAACTTGCTGGACAAACATTAGGGATGTGTTCAATGACCTCTAGACTCCTCCAGTGTTCACTGGCTAGCTGGATCTTACAGATGTGAGCAGTGAAACTCCAGAATCTTCCAGTGTTCACTCACTAGCTGACAGATGTTACAGATGTGAGTAGTGTCCTCTGGATTTTTTCAGTGTCCACTTCCTAGGTGGACATTACATTAGTGAGCAATGATATTCCAGAATCCTCCAGTTTCTACTCTCTGGCTGGACAGACATTACAGGTGTGAGCAATGAACCTCCAGACTTCTCAAGTGTCCATTCACTGGCTGGGCATTACAGATGTGAGCATTGAACCTTCAGATTCCTCCTGTGTCTACTCACTGGCTGAACAGCCATTACAAATGTGAGCAGTGACCTCAGAACTCCTCCAGTGTCCACACACAAGCTGGATATTGCAGATGTGAGTAGTGAACATCTGGACTCCTCCAGTGTCCACTCACTGGAAGCACAGGCATTAAAGATGTCAGCAGTGAACCACCAGAGTCCTCCAATGTCCACTCACTATCTGGAAAGACATTAGTGATGTGAGCACTGACCTCTGGACACTCCAGTGTCCACTAACTAGCTGGATCTTACAGATGTGAACAATGAAACTCCAGAATCCTCCAGTGTCCACTAACTAGTTGACAGATATTATAGTGTGAGTAGTGACCTCTGGATTTTTCCATTGTCCACTCGCTAGGTGTACATTACAGTAGTGAGCAGTGAAATTCCAGAATACTCCAGTATCCACTCACTGGCTTGTCAGACATTACATAGGTGAGCAGTGAACCTCCAGACTCCTACAGTGTTCACTTATTGGCTGAACAAATATTACACATGTGAGCAGTGAACCTCCAGATTCCTCCAGTGTCCACTCACTGGCTGGAGAGACATTACAGATGTGAGCAGTGAACCTCCAGACTAATCCACTGTGCACTCACTGGTTGAACAGACATTACAGATGTGAGCAGTGACCTCAGGACTTTTCCAGTGTCCACTCACAACCTGGAAATTACAGATGTGAGAATTGCACCTCCAGACTTCTCCAGTGTCCACCCACTGGTTGAATAGACATTACAGATGTGAGCAGTGACCTCAGGAGCCTTCCTGTGTCCATTCGCAACCTGGACATTACGGATGTGAGCAGTGAAACTCCAGACTTTTAAATTGTTCCCTCCCTGGCTTCACAGTCATTACAGATGTGAGCAGTGAAACTCCAAAGTCTTCCAGTGTCCACCAACAAGGTGACAGATATTGCATATTTGAGTAGTAACCTCTGGACTCCTCCAGTGTCCACATAGTACGTGGACCTTAAAGTAGTGAGCAGTGAACCTCCAGATCCCTCCAGTGTTCCCTCACTGCCTGAACATACATTACAGATGTGAGCAGTGAACCTGCAGACTTTACTGTGTCCACAAACTGGCTGGACAGTACACATGTGAGCAGTGAACCACCAGTGTCCACTCACTAGCACGATGTTACAGATGTTAGAAGTGAACCGATAGACTTCTCTAGTGTTCAATCACTGGCTGGACAGACATTACAGATGTGAGCTGTGACCTCTAGACTCCTCCATTTTCTACTTGTTAGCTTGACATTACAGATCTGAGCAGTGAACTTCCAGTGTCCACTCACTGGCTGGGAATTACAGATGTGAGCAGTAAACCTCCAGACTCTTCCAATGTCCACTCGCTAGCTGGATATTACAGATGTGAGCATTGGACCTCCAGATTCCTCCAGTGTCCACTCGCTGGCAGGAGAGACATTTCAGATGTGAGCAATGAACATCCAGACTTCCGGTGTCCATTCACTGGACAGATATTAAAGATGTGAGCAGTGACCTCTAGACCCCTGTAGTGTCCACGTGCTAGCTGCACATTACAGATGTGAGCAGTTACCTCTACACTCCTACTGTGTCCACTCACTAGCATGATGTTACAGATGTTAGAAGTGAACCTACAGACTCCTCCAGTGTTCACTCACTGGCTGGACAGGCATTACAGATGTGAGCAGCAAAGCTCCAGACTCCCTGAGTCTTTAATCATTGTCTGGACAGACATTACAGATGTGAGCAGCGAAGCTCCAGACTCCTCCAGTCTCTTCATTGTCTGGACAGACATTACAGATGTGAGCAGTGAACATCCAGACTCCTCCTGTGTCCACCCACCGTCAGGACAGTACAGATGTGAGCGGTGAAACACCAGTGTCCATTCACTGAGTGGACATTACAGATGTGAACAGTTAACCTCCAGACTCCTCCAATGTCCACTTGCTAGCTGTACATTACAGATATGAGCAGTGAACCTCCAGACCCTCCAGTGTTCACTCACTGGCTGGACAGCCATTAGAGATGTGAGCAGTGAACCTCCAGACTAATCTGCTGTCCACGCACTGGTTGTACAGACATTACAGATGTGAGCAGTGGTCAGGACTCATCCAGTGTCCACTTGCAACCTGGACATTACAGATGTGCTCAATGAACCATCAGACTCCACCAGTGTCCTCTCACTGGCTGGACAGACAATACAGATGTGAGCAGTGATTATCAAGACTCCTCCAGTGTCCAATCACTGGCTGGACAGACATTACAGATGTGAGCAGCAAAGCTCCAGACTCCTCGAGTCTCTAATCATTGTCTGGAGAGATATTACAGATGTGAGCAGTGAACATCCAGACTCCTCCTGTGTCCACGCACCATTAGGACAGTACAGATGTGAGCGTTGAAACAGCAGTGTCCATTCACTGAATGGACATTACAGATGTGAGCAGTGAACATCCAGCCTCCTCCAATGTCCACTTGCAACCTGGACATTACAGATGTGATCATTGGACCTCCAGACTCCACCAGTGTCCTCAACTGGCTGGACAGACAATACAGATGTGAGCAGTGAATATCAAGACTCCTCCAGTGTCCAATCACTGGCTGGACAGACATTAAGGATGTGAGCATTGACCTCTAGACCCCTCTAGTGTCCAGGCGCTAGCTGTACATTACAGATGTGAGCAGTAAACCTTCAGAACGCCTCCAGTGTCCACTCACTGGCTGCACACACAGTATAGATGGGAGTAGTGAACTTCCAGACTTCCCCAGTGTGCACTCACTGGTGCAACAAACATTACACATGTGAGCAGTGAACCTCCAGACACCTCAAGTGTCTACTCCCTATCTGGACAGACATTACAGATATGAGCAGTGAACCTCCAGACCTGTCCAGTATCCACTCAGTGGCTGGACAGACATTACAGATATGAGGAGTTAACCTCCAGACTAATCTACTGTCCACTCACAGGCTGAACAGTCATTACAATTGTGACCTCAGGACTGCTCCAGTGTCCACTCTCATGCTGGACATTAGTGATGTGAGCAGAGAACATCTGGACTCCTCAAGTATCCACTCACTGAAAGGACAGGCATTACAGATGTGAGCAGTTAACATCCAGACTCCTGCAGTGTCCACTGACTTGCTGGACAGACATTACTGATGTGAATACTGACCTCTGGACACTCCAATGTCCACTCACTAGCTGGATCTTACAGATGTGGACAGTGAACCTCCAGACTACTCCAGTGTCCACTAATAGCTGACAGAAATTACAGATGTGAGTAGTGACCTCTAGACAACTCCAGTGTCCACTAGCTAGGTAGACATTAGAGTAGTGAGCAGTAAAATTCTAGAATCCTCCAGTGTCCACTCACTGGCTAGACAAACATTACAGATGTGAGCAGTGAATCTCCGGACTCCTCCAGTGTCCACTCAATGCCTGGACAGACATTACAGATGGAGCAGTGACCACTAGACTCCTCCAGTGTCCACTTGCTAGCTGGATATTACAGATGTGAGCAGTGAACTTCCAATGTCCACTCACTGCCTGGGTATTACAGATGTGAGCAGTGAACCTCCAGAAACATCCTGGGTCCACGCAATGGCTGGAGATTACAGATGTGAGCGGATAACCTCCAGTGTCCACTCACTGACTGGACATTACAAATGTGAGCAGTGAAACTCCAGAGTCCTCCAATGTCCACTTGATAGCTGAATATTACCCATGTGAGCAGTAAACCTCCAGAAATCCTCCAGTGTCCACTCACTGGCTTGACACACATTAGAGATTTGAGTAGTGTATTTCCAGACTCCTCCAGTGTCCACTCACTGGTGGGACAGACATTATAGATGTGAGCACTGAACCTCCAGACTCTCCTGTGTCCACAAACCGGCTGGACAGTACACATGTGAACAGTGAACCTTCAGTGTTCACTCACTGGATGGACATTACAGATGTGAGCAGTGAACCTCCAGCTTAATCCACTGTCCACTCATTGGTTGAACAGATATTACAGATGTGAGCAGAGACCTCAGGACTCCTGCAGTGTTCACTTGCTAGGCGGACACTCCAGATTTGAGCAGTGAACTTCCAGACTCCTGCAGTGTCCACTCACTGGCTGGACAAACATTACAGATGTGAGCAGTGACCTCTAGACTCCTCCAGTGTCCACTGGCTAGCTTGACATTACAGATCAGAGCAGTGAAATTCCAGTGTCCACTCAATGGCTGGTAATTACACATGTGAGCAGTGAACTTCCAGACTCCTCCAATGTCCACTTGCTAGCTGGATATTACAGATGTGAGCAGTGGACCTCCAGATTCCACCAGTGTCCACTCGCTGCCTGGATATTATTACAGATGTGAGCAATGAACATACAGACTCCTCCAGTGTCTACTCACTGGCTGGACAGATATTAGGGATGTGAGCAGTGACCTCTAGACTCCTCTACTGTCCATGTGCTAGCTGGACATTACAGATGTGAGGAGTGACCTCTAGACTACTACAGTGTCTACTCAATAGCAGGACATTACAGATGTTAGAAGTGAACCTTCAGACTCCTCCAATGTCTACTCACTGGCTGGACAGACATTACAGATGTGAGCAGTGAACCTCCAGACCAATCCGCTGTCCATGCACTGGTTGAACAGACATTACAGATGTGAGCAGTGACCTCAGGACACATCCAGTGTCCACTCTAAACCTGGACATTACAGATGTGATCATTGAACCATCAGACTACACCAGCTACTCACTGGCTGGACAGACAATGCGGATATGAGCATTGAACATCAAGACTCCTCCAGTGTCCACTCACTGGTTGGACAGACATAACAGATGTGAGCAATGACCTCAAGACTCTTCCAGTGTCCACTGTCTAGCTGGACATTGCAGATGTGAGCAGTGAACTTCCAGTGTCCACTCACTGGTTGGCATTATAGATGTGAGCAGTGAATCTCCAGACTCCTCCTGTGTCCAGCACCGGCTGTGCAGGACAGATGTGAGCTATGAACCTCCAGTGTCCACTCACTGACTGGAAATTACAGATGTGAGCTGTGAACCTAGAGAGTCTTGAAATGTCCACTCACTAGCTGGATATCACAGATGTGAGCAGTGAAACTCCAGACTACTCCAGTGTCCACTCACTGGCTGCACAGACATTACTGATGTAGCAGTGAACTTCCAGACTCTCCTGTGTCCACAAACCGGCTGGACAGTATATATGTGAGCAGTAAACCTCCAGTGTTCACTAACTGTTTGGGCATTACAGATATGAGCAGTGAATCTCCAGAATCCTCCTGTGTCTATTCACTGGCTGGACAGCCACTACAGATGTGAGCCCTGAACCTGCAGAACTCCTCCAGTGTCCACTCACTGGCTGGACACACATTATAGATGTGAGCAGTGAACCTCCATACTTCTCCAGTGTCCACTCACTGGCTGAACAAATATTACAGATGTGAGCAGTGAATCTCCAATCTCCTCCAGTGTTCACTCTCTGGGTGGACAGTCATTACAGGTGTGAGCAGTAAAACTCCAGACTCTCTTGTGTCCACAAACCAGCTGAACAGTACACATGTGACCAGTGAACCTCCAGTGTTCACTGACTGGCTGGACATTACAGATTTTAGCATTGAACCTCCAGACTCCTCCAGTGTCTACTCACTGGCTGGAAAAACATTACAGATTTGAGCAGTGAACCTCCAGACTCCTCCAGTGTCTACTCACTGGCTGGACAGATATTACAGATGTGAGCAGTGAACCTCCAGAATCCTTCTGTGTCCCTGCATCGGCTGGACAGTACAGATGTGAGTAGTGAACCTCCAGTGTCCACTCACTGACTGGAAATTACAGATGTGAGCAGTGAACATACAGCCTCCTCCAATGTCCACTCGATAGCTGGACATTACAGATGTGAGCGGTGAACATCCAGACTCCTCCAGTATTAACTCACTGGCTGGACAGACATTAGAGATGTGAGCAGTAAACCTCCAGACTAATCCGCTGTCCACACACTGGTTGAACAGACATTACAGATGTGAGCAGTGACCTCAGGACTCATCCAGTGTCCACTTGCAACCTGGACATTACAGATGTGATCATTGAACCATCAGACTCCACCAGTGTCCTCAACTGACTGAACAGACAATACAGATGTGAGTAGTGAATATCAAGACTCCTCCAGTGTCCAATCACTGGCTGGACAGACATTAAGGATGTGAGCATTGACCTCTAGACCCCTCTAGTGTCCAGGCACTAGCTGTACATTACAGATGTGAGCAGTAAACCTTCAAAACGCCTCCAGTGTCCACTCACTGGCTGCACACACAGTAGAGATGTGAGCAGTGAACCTCCAGACACCTCAAGTGTCTACTCCCTGTCTGGACAGACATTACAGATGTGAGCAGTGAACCTCCAGACCTGTCCAGTATCCACTCACTGGCTGGACAGACATTTAGGATGTGAGCATTGACCTATAGAGCCCTCTAGTGTCCACACGCTAGCTGGACATTACAGATGTGAGCAGAAAACCTCCAGAACTCCTACAGTGTCCACTCACAGGCTGGACCCACATTAGGGATGAGAGCATTGAACCTCCAGACTCCTCCAGTGTCCACTCATTGGCAGAACAAACATTACAGATTTTAGTAGTGAACTTCCAGACTCCTCCATTGTTCACTCAGTGGCTGGACAGACATTACAGACATTAATAGTGACATCTAGACTCCTCCAATGGTGACACACTGGCTGGAAAAACATTACAGATGTGAGCAGTGAACCTCCAGACTAATTTACTGTCCACTCATGTGCTGAACGTACATTACAAATGTGAGCGGTGACCTCAGGACTCCTCTGATGGAGGAAGGTCATTGAGCAATAAAGAAACTGCTTGGCTGGCCCTGATACGTTAAAGCATAGGTAGGAGGAGTAAACAGAATAGAATTCTGGGAGGAAGAGGAAGTGAGGTCAGACTCTGCTCTGCTCCCGGTCAGACCTGAAAGCTCTGCTCTCTGGAGCAGAGACACCATGCTCAGCTCTCCCAGGTAGATTCGACCCAGGATGGACGGAGGCTAGAATCTTCCCGGTAAGCGCACCTTGGGGTGTTTACACACATTATTAGAAATGGGCTAGTCCAGGTGCGAGAATTAGCCGAGAAGAGGATAGATTTCAGCACTCAATTTGATTATATCCTGTCTTCTACTCCTCCTGTGTGAGTCTGCTTCTTTTTATTCTAGAGCTTTCAGGTGTGCTGTTAAGTCGCTAATATGAGCTTTCTTCATTTTCTTTATGTGGGCACTTAGTGCTATGAACTTTCCTCTTAGCACTGCTATCATAGTGTCCCATAGGTTTGGATATGTTTTGCCTTCATCTTCACTAAATTCAAGGAATACTTTAATTCCTTTCTTTATTTGTTCCTTAACCCAGGGGTGGTTCACTACTTGACTATTCAATTTCCATGAGTTTGTAGGCTTTCTGAGAATAGTATTCTTGTTAAATTCTAGCTTTACTCCATGGTGATCCAATAAGACACCAGGGGTTACTCCAAATTTTTTTTTTATCTGTAGAGGTTTGCTTTGTTACCGAATATGTGATCAATTTTAGGAAGGGTTCCATGAGGTGCTGAGAAGAAGGTATATTCTTTTCTGTTTGGTTCTAATGTTCTATAGATGTTCATTAAGTTTATTTGATTCATGACATCTGTTAGTTCTCTTATTTCTCTATTAAGATTCTGTCTGGTTGACCTGTCCATTGGCGAGGGTGGAGTGTTGGAGCCTCCTACTATTAGTGTGTGGGGTTCAATGTGTGAATTAAGTTTTAGTAATGTTTCTTTTACATATGTGGGTGCTCTTGTATTAGGGACATAGATGTTCATGACTAAGACTACATCTTGATGAATTCTTCCTGTTATGAGTAAAAAGTGTCCTCCATCTCTTCTGCATCATTTTAGTTTGAAATAAAATTTTCTTAGATATTATGATAGCTGCATCCACTTGTTTCTTAGGTTTATTTGATTGGAAAACCTTTTCCCAACCCCTTTGAGGTTGAGGTGTGTTCCTTATAAACAGTGGAATGCTGGATCCTGTTTTTGTATCCATTCTTTGTGTCTTTTTATAGATGAATTGATATTAAGTGATATTAGTGACCAGTGGTTGCTAATTCCGGATATTTTTCAGTAATAGTAATTGTGTGTTTCCCTTCTTTGGGTTATGCTGTTGGGGGGGTAATCAGATGCATTTGTTTTTGTGGGTGCAGTTAACTTCCTTGGGTTTGGGTTTTCCTTCTAGTACTTTCTGTAAGGCTGGGTTTGTGGGTATGTATTGTTTAAATCTGTTTTTGTCATGGTATATCTCATTTTCTCCATTGATGGTGAATGAAAGCTTTGCTGGGTATAGTAGTCTCTGGGCTTGCATTCATGGTCTCTTAATCTCTGCAGCACATCTATCCAGGACCTTCTGGCCTTCATGGTTTCCATTGAGAAGTCGGGTGTAATTCTGATAGGTTTACCTTTATACGTTACTTGACCTTTTTCCTTTGCAGCTCTTAATATTCTGTCTTTATTCTGCATGTTTTGTATTTTGATTATTATATGGTGAGGGGATTTTTTTTTTGATCCAGTCTATTTGGTATTCTGTAAGCTTCTTGTACCTGCATAAGGATATCCTTTTTTAGGTTCAGAAAGTTTTCTTCTATGATTTTGTTGAATATACTTTCTGTGCCTTTAAGCTGGAGTTCTCCCCTTTCTACCCTTATTATTCTTTTTTTAATTTATTTATTTATTAAAGATTTCTGCCTCCTCCCCGCCACCGCCTCCCATTTCCCTCCTCCTCCCCTGATCAAGTCCCCCTCCCTCATCAGCCGGAAGAGCAATCAGGGTTCCCTGGCCTGTGGGAAGTCCAAGGACCACCCACCTCCATCCAGGTCTAGTAAGGTGAGCATCCACACTGCCTAGGCTCCCCCAAAGCCAGTACGTGCAGTAGGATCAAAAATCCATTGCCATTGTTCTTGAGTTCTCAGTAGTCCTCATTGTCCACTATGTTCAGCAAGTCCGGTTTTATCCCATGCTTTTTCAGACCCAGGCCAGCTGGCTTGGTGAGTTCCTGATAGAACATCCCCATTGTCTAAGTGTGCAGGTGCACCCCTCGCAGTCCTGAGTTCCTTGCTTGTGCTCTCTCTCCTTCTGCTCCTGATTTGGACCTTGAGATTTCTGTCCGGTGCTCCAATGTGGTTCTCTGTCTCTGTCTCCTTTCATCACCTGATGAAATAATATTCAGGAGGATGCCTATATGTTTTTCTTTGGGTTCACCTTCTTATTTAGCTTCTCTAGGATCGTGAATTATAGGCTCAATGTCCTTTATTTATGGCTAGAAACCAAATATGAGTGAGTACATCCCATGTTCCTCTTTTTGGGTCTGGCTTACCTCACTCAGGATAGTGTTTTCTATTTCCATCCATTTGTATGCAAAATTCAAGAAGTCCTTGTTTTTTACTGCTGAGTAGTACTCTAATATGTATATATTCCATACTTTCTTCATCCATTCTTCCATTGAAGGACATCTAGGTTGTTTCCAGGTTCTGGCTATTACAAACAGTGCTGCTATGAACATAGTTGAGCATATATTTTTGTTGTATGATATTGCTTCTCTTGGGTATATTCCCAAGAGTGGTATTGCTGGGTCCATGGGTAGTTTGATCCCGAATTTCCTGAGAAACCTCCACACTGCTTTCCAGAGTGGTTGCACATGTTTGCATTCCCACCAGCAATGGATGAGTGTACCTTTTTCTCCACAACCTCTCTAGCAAAGGCTATCATTAGTGTTTTTATTTTTGCCATTCTGACAGGTGTAAGATGATATCTTAAAGTTGTCTTGATTTGCATTTCCCTGATCGCTAAGGAAGTTGAGCATGACCTTAAGTGTCTTTTGGCCATTTGAACTTCTTCTTTTGAGAATTCTCTGTTCAGTTCAGTGCCCCATTTTTTAATTGGGTTTATTAGCTTTTTATTGTCTAGTTTCTTGAGTTCTTTATTTATTTTGGAGATCAGACCTTTGTCAGTTGCGGGGTTGGTTAAGATCTTCTCCCAGTCAGTGGGTTGCCCTTTTGTCTTAGTGACAGTGTCCTTTGCTTTACAGAAGCTTCTCAGTCTCAGGAGGTCCCATTTATTCAATGAGGCCCTTACTGTCTGTGCTGCTGTACCCCTATTGTTCTTAGGTTTGGTCTTTCCATGGTGTCCCAGATTTCCTGGATGTGTTGTGTTAAGAATTTGTTGGATTTAGCGTTTTCTTTGATCAATGAGTCTATTTCCTCTATAGTATCTTCAGCACCTGAGATTCTTTCTTCTATCTCTTGTAGTCTGTTGTATTCTACTTGTCTCTGTAGTTTCTGTTCATTGACCCTGACTTTCCATATCCAGAATTCCTTCTGTTGTGTTTTCTTTATTACCTCTATTTTGGTCTCCAAGTCTTGAACTGTTTCCTTTACCTGTTTGATTGGGTTTTTTTTTTCTTGGTTTTCTTGGGTGTCTTTGAGGGATTTATTAATTTCTTCCAATTTTTTGTTTGTCTTCTCCATTTCTTTAAGGGAGTTTTTCATTTCCTCTTTAAAGGTCTCCATCATTTTTATAAAGTTATGTTTAAAGTTGTTTTCTTCTGCCTCTTCTGGGTTAGGATGATCAAATCTTCCTGTTGTGTGACCACTGGGTTCTGGTGTTACCATGTTGCTTTTTATGTTGTAGGAATTCTTGCATTGGCACCTACCCATCTCTTCCTTCAGATAAGGCCTGAAGTGTCCTTCGTATCTTGGTCCAATCTTTGCAATGGCTGTTGAGTGTTTGAGAGTTTTTCTTGGTCTGCTCTGTACTGTCAATATCTGTTTCAGAAAGCCTCTGAGGTCTCTATAAACCTGCTCTTTTGGTTTTCTCTCTTTGTTTTCTCTCTTTGTGCTCTTAATCCCCTCAGTGTTGTAGCAAGCTCTTGGTCCCCTCAGTATTGTAGCAAGCTCTCAGCTCTTAGGCAGGGTGTGGCTAGTAGCTTGGGGGGTCCAGTGGATGGGTTTGGGTTTGGGGGGAGTCTAGGCACAGGAAACTCCCTGCTGGCTGGCTAGAATAGTCGAGGGAATTGGGGGAGGGACACGGGGTTTTGTCCCACTGGGGAGGACCTAGCGAGTGGGGTGTCCTACCCTATGGCTGTTCACTTACCTCTTAAGTCCCCTCAGTATTGGAGCAAGCTGTGTTTCTGAGTTTCACTGAAGTTTCAGGAGCAGTTGGAAGCTTTGACTCCCTTGGAACTAAGAATAAGCCTCCATGTGTGATTTATTTGGGAACTGGGTGGTGGGCCTCACAAAAGGGTCAAAGAATAAAACATACACAGTATTTTGATGTTCCATTGTGGGGCTTGGAAAATGAATCTAGAGCCTGAGAAAGCTGAAAAAAAAAAAATAAAAAGGCTCCTTTAAGAGTTTCTGCCTGCTAGCGATCCCTTGAGCAGTCAATATGTTAGGTAGGGACAAAAAATGAAGTAAAAATGCCTGACACAGCACAAGCATTGGCATTCTAGAGCTCTAGGAAAATTGAAAAATGCAGTTCTTGGTCACATATCTCCTGGTTGCAAGCTTTGTGCTTGGCTTTCTACAGCTAGCTGCTAGAGTACGTGGAGGACTCAGGTGTAATTTAAGTCTAAAGTTTGTTCATGTAGTCAAAAAAGGCTAAAAGATAAGCAGAAAAGAAGGTCCTGGTGGAAAAGAAAACTGTAAACAGGTTCCAATGTGTTTTACAAAGTTTATAGGCTTAAGAAAGAAAGAAAATGTGTATAGGCAGTCATAGAAAGATAGAAAGAAGTAGATTTTTAAAAAGTAAAGTCTTCAAAGAGACAGTAAAAGTAATATAAAATAAAAAGCCACATAAAGGTGGGAAATATACAGGAAGTTTGGATCCTGTATGCTATTGTGTTGATTTTGAGTTTTTTTATTGCTGGGAAGCAATGGTCAGCTGCTAAGAAACCTGAAATTGAAAGAGGGACTGTTGAAATAAACCAGCCTAGATATTTTGTGAATGCCTTAACTTTAAAAAACCCAAAACATGTATTTGTCAAGTAGAAATCAAAAATGCTTTGGAGAAGAGTTTTTGCTTCTATTTCCATAGGAAACAAGGCTGTGAATTTGTTCCAGGCTTATTTGGATCTGGTCTGATCAAAGGAGACCTCCTGAAATACAATGTGTGTAAGCTTAAGATATCTATCAACAAAGGTTATAACTGGTCTTCCCAACTTGGCCATTATCTCACATTTTCTCTCTGGAACCCTAAAAATACTTCATGCACATTGAAATGTTTGAATAATTAATATTAATTAGCATTTAATATTTTTAATAGTTATTACTGTTAAAAATCTTTCTTCTTACTTTAATGAAACATTCAATACTTCATTGAACTTTGACATCTTGGTTTAGGAGTGAAGGACCAGTGGGTAAGTATTGAGAAGCAAAATAAATTCAATCTTGTTTTAATAACTACTTGGTGAATCTGGTTCTAATCAGTTTATTTCTATATACTTGATTTAGTGGGTAGCATAACAGAAAATAATATATACCCCACAGAAGTAAATAAAAAATCACACCTGTGATTCCAGCACTGGGGAAGCTAAGACAGAAGGATTTCTGTGAGTGGGATTCCTTCCTACATAGTGAATTCCATACATGTCTCAAAACAAACAAACAAACAAACAAACAAAAAAACCCTGTGCTCCCCAGCTTTCCTTATATATTTATAACAAATGTGTCAAAAATCTACTGGCATTCTGAATTGGGAAGAGTTAAAAATTAATGTAAACAGGGAGATACAGAGATTCTAATATTGCATGTATCTCTCAGGCAAGAAAGTTGTATAATAATAGAAATATTTCTAAATATTCTTGTAGAAACTTTTAAATTTTTTGTCTTTGACATAAAACATCCCATTAAGTATACATTCAACTGATAATATGCCATGCCCATGCTGATTGGTTCTACGTGACAATTTGACAATCTGTATATTCACCTGAGAAGAGAGCTTCAGTTGAGGAAATACCTTTCTCAGGTTTGTCTATAAACATATGTAAGGAGGAGAAATTGTCTTACTAATTGATGTAGGAAAACCCAACCAATTGTGAGCAGCACCATTCTCTAGGCAAGGAGTCCTAAACAATGTAAGAAAGGAGAAATAGGATGACAGCAATCAAAGAAACATTTATTCTTTCTTTGTTTGTAACTGTGATGTGATACTTTAAGTTCCTGCCTTGATTTCTCCACAGTAACAGATTGTAACCAGGAATTATAAGTCAAAACAAGTCATTCCTACCTAAATTGCTTTGTTCATGGTATTTCATCACAGCAAAAGGATAAAAATTAGGGACAATGTCTTATGAGCACTTCATTACATATGGTCTTTAGTCATAAAGATGGCAGAGATCATTAAACATTTTATTTAGTATCATGTATTTCAAATCATAGTCAAGTAGAGAAAAGGAGGACCCGAATATCACCCTTTTTTATTTTTGACCCCACAGTACCAAAATGCACTTAGGGTCCTAGGTAGCGAAGGGTTTATTGTAGTTACAAGGCAGGACACATGCATTCCATAGGTAATGACTCAATGAATGAATAAGTGACTAACTTAATTATTTATTCTTCCCACACACTGTGGTCTGAAGAAACTACCCCAAATATTTAATATAAATATTGCACATAGTAGCTGCTAAACATATTGGGCAAGAAGGAAAGAAGAAAGGGGGAAAAAACAGGCAAAAAGAAGAAACAGGGAGTTGAGTATGCTCTTATCTCGAGTCTAAATTGAAAGGAATGCCTGGTGAGCTTGGCCATCTCCACTTTGACCTTATTTTAAGCCTTTGTTTTCTTATTTATTTACTTACTTACTTAAATAACTAATCCTTAAAAAGAGTCCTATAATAGTCATTGCCTGTCTGTATGTGAGAATGTTTTCCCAAGGGACAGGAGAAATAGTGAATTCTATTTCCATGGAGTCCTGAAGCTACTCCTAATTGTTTCTGAGCTGGAAAACACTTTCTTTAACTATTTTTTAAAAATATAAAGATGTAACAGAGATTTGCACTTGGTGTATGCACCTCTTACCTCTACTCTGAAGCCTTGTGGTGGGACTGGGGTAGCACAGAAGAGCACTCTCGTTTCTCAGAAGTGAGAGGAAATGATGCTTCAAGTATTCAGTGTGGCCATCCCTAAGTGGAGAGCATGCATTTCACTTCATGCCAGGCTTTCACACAGTTACAATGTTACCTGCAGGGAGACTTCAGTAATACTTTAAGAAACCATCCCACTGTGAAAGTATTCAAATAATTAAAAACATTCCACTATCAAAGGAGGCTCCTCCTGATTGTGGAATCCATAACTTCTGTAGCTTGTCTTTCAAAACATGTAGATAAAAGAGATGGTCGTGTTTGTGTGGCGTCAGTAATCTTTTCTTTTCTTGTTTATTTCTTCCTTTTTATTTTTTTTTCAATGAGGCTAAACTTGGTTCAAAAGCTTATGTGATAAGAATTTTAATAATTATAGATTAGGGGGCTCATTGTCTAGTGGGAATATTCTAATTTCTCTCAGAAAAAGTGAATAGTACAGGGCATGGGAGATGTTTGCTGTTTTCACTGGGGTTTGGATGAGCTGTTTTGTTTACACAGAAAGGTCAGGAAGTTTCAGCAAGTGAGTTTCAGGCTCAAATCTCTGAAGATCAGTGAGGAGAGAAACATCAGAGAGGGGGGGGAGGGAGAAAGAGAGAGAGAGAGAGAGAGAGAGAGAGAGAGAGAGAGAGAGAGAGAGAGAAGATCGTCATACCTTTCTCACTGTGGAGGAAATAAAAATAGCCTGTCAAGCAAAGAGCTCTGCGATGGGACACATCTGCAGGGGAAAGCCAAAAGAAAATATAGCACCCAAATACAGAAAGGGCCACCTCTGGGGACTTTTGTTTTTCCAATGAAAACTTCCACATCATCAGTACTTCTGAGATCAAAATATTGAAATTCACTCCCACAAGTCCAAAGACCTGAAGTCCTTTCAGAATGCAAGGGCCCTGTTGTAGGGTTCGAGCACTTCTGATCAGATCGCCATGCTTTTGTGGCTAACAAAGCAATGGGCACCTTCTCTGTTAATGCTTTCTCCCTAGATTTTCACCCACAGCAAAGACAGGATGATGTGGAGAAGCTAGAGTGCTGTCATGACAACAGAAAGAAGTAGTCACTGGGAAGCCTAAAAGAGGAACTCTGATTTGTGTGACAGGAGGTTCTGGAGGCAGAGCAGAAGAAAAGTAATGACATTCCTTAGGAAGCCAGACCAGTTGGTCAAGAGCTGTATAAGCACAGCGGGTGCATTGGTGATCATAATGGGGAATACTAACACTTCCTAAATTAATTTCCAAGACTGGCTAGTGTAAACATTACCCCAGGCTCCAACACTCCTGAATGAGTTAATTAAATCTGAAGATAAAATCTGATCCCCTCCCCTTCCAGGCTTCAGTGACTTTGTAACCTCTTATTGATAAAGTCCCAACTGACTGGGAGGGTGAAGAGGCTGACTTCCATCCTTATCATAAATACAGGGGGATGTGAGGGTTGGTATGTCAAACTACTGTGCTACTGCAGCAGTTAGTTCTGCACTCTGCATCCTTTGTGACATGGGTTTCAGCTTTAGGCATTGGTTCCATAAAACACAGCTGATAAAAGGGTGTGACCCATATGGGGTCCTGGATATGACGGTGGGAAAACATGGCAATGAAAAAGGTCTCTGAACTCACAACCACCACAAATTAACTCAGAACCAAATGTGTAACAAATCCAAGGTGATTCTGACAGCAGCGTGAGTTGAATGGTTGCCCGGCAACCTTGGTATACAAATCGGCACCAGGTATGCTATCACTCACACGGTGTCAGCAAATGCTGCCTCAGAATGAAGACCTCAGTATGGTGTGAATTGCAGTTTTTACTGTATATGTGAAATTTTCTGCCCTTAAAAATTGCAGGATTTCACCGGGCGGTGGTGGCGCACGCCTTTAATCCCAGCACTCGGGAGGCAGAGGTGGGCGGATCTCTGTGAGTTCGAGGCCAGCCTGGACTACAAGAGCTAGTTCCAGGACAGGCTCCAAAGTTACAGAGAGACTCTGTCTCGAAAAACCAGGAAACAAAAAGCAGGATTTCCAATAATTTATCAAATACTTCAAACATATTTTGTTGTTTATTAAGAAAAGTGGTGCTTTCAGCACTAATGCTTATAAAAATCAAAGTATCAATCACGTATTGGGACTTGGCAGCTGAGAATATTTGCCAAAGCCCTGGGTTTGAGTTCAGTACCATGTAAACCAGACATAATATGGCCCTATTTCATAGCAAAATTATATATATAAAATAAATATTATAAATTTTATGTATATAAATATGTTATATATAAAAATTTATATATATATAAAATAAAGAATTGTTTTAAGATAAATTTATTTATGATTTAGACTCAGTAAAAGTTTTTTGATTTGTGTATCAGTTTTACCTGCTTGGTGTCACATAAAATTTTATTAGATTTGAAGTGTAAGAAAATCAAAGAAATCTATGGCTGACATCTGACGTTTGTGGCTCTATATTCCTTCTCATGTATTGGACATTAGACTGCTAGGGGAAGCTCTCACATTCCTGATGTTGCTCAGCCAACAATGTGAGGCTGAGCAGTGATAGCACCACTATCCTCATTTTATGAATGGAGCTGAGATTCAGAAAACAAGGTGACCTCTGTAGCCTCACAGCTAGAGGAGGTGCTGGTTTCCTGGAGCCTGTCTGGTGCTCAAGCAGTATGCACAACTGAGTGCTCTCTCCATTCCCAGGTTTCTCTTTGTTGAGACAGTCTCCACATTGCAGCCCAGACTGGAATAAGTAAGATTTATAATATGTTAGCTAAACTGTTTTTAGTCTTCATGCAGTTATTGATAATGTTAATTTTAGAGCTTTTAAACAAGGTTGGTTTTGTTGGCTCATGACTGTAATCCCAGCACTCGGGAATCTAAGGCAGGAGGATCACAGCAGGTTAAGGGCCAATGTGGACTGCATAGTGAGTTCTAGGTCAGCCTGAGCTACAGGGCAGAGTCTGGCTCAAAAATAAAAACAAAGTTTGGTTCTCAGTTCAATGAACTTTGATATTATTTTCAAAGTAAATTGTTTTTTCAAGTTTTGGATTTATAACACCCTGCAAAGAAAGCTGTGAGTGCAATGCATTGGGATGCTACAGCAGGGGCATCCAAAGTTTGAGGATAGTCTCAGCTAAGTAGGTCCAACTTAGACTACATACTACGCTATAAAGTACAGAACTGGGTCTCCTGCTCATGCAGTTCTTCACTTTGTTAATGTCTTAAAAGACTGAGTCATGTTTGGAACCATGGAATTGACAGTGAGGAATTGTTGATAACCAAATTCTAGATATCTTTGTATTTCTCCATTTTGTCCCCCTGTCCTTCTAGGACCTTCATATTGCATTTTTTTGCAATGTTTGCTTTTGTCTCTACTCTTATCTGTCATGGCTTCTCACCTTTTCTTGCTTTTTATGACCTTGAAAGTCTTGAGAAAGGCAAGCCAAATTGCCAGCAAAATGCCTTTCTGTCTACTTGTTTGATGCTTTTCCCACCTCTAGCCTGGGGTTCTGTCCCTGTGTGATCCCACAAAGGCTTCTTGGTAGCCTCCTGATAAAGTGCAAGACATCAGTAACTACACACTGAAGGTGTGGGCAGGCTTCTCCACTACGATAGATATTTTTATTTTCTAATGTGTTCTTTGGACTCCAGTGCCCATGTCTAGCCTCTCTCAAGGTAGAGAAGACAGTTTGGGAAATGAGCTAAGACTTTTGGAGAGGACTTAACTACTTATACTAGGAGCAGTGTGCAAGCTTGAAATTCCAACATTCCAAGAGCTGTGGCAGGAGGATTAGGAGCTCACAACCAGCCTGGACCACATGAGACGCTGTCACAACAAGCAAACAACAAGAAATATCTGCATACTGTTTAGAAATCTATAAAGAAATCTTGTTACTGGTGAGGTGGCCCATGCCTGTGATCCCAGTATTTGGCCAGTAGAAGCAGGAATATCAGGAAGAAGCCTAAACTTCATAGCAAATTCAGGGTCAGCCTAGTCTCAAAAGAATAAAAATAAAAAACAAATGTAAACAAATTATATTAACATCAGTTTATATGTATTAATTTTATAATTTGTGTTGTAATATAATGCCGACGCAGGAATCCCCAGAACTAGGATTACATTGTGAGCCACCAAATTTGACTTCCAAGATTTGCTTTATTTTTAAATTATATTTATTTGTGGATAGGGGAGCACATGTATGAACATGAAAGGACAACTTAAGAGAGTTGGTTCTCTCCCACCATGTGAGTCTCAAGATCAAACAAGGGTCAGGAGGCTTAGCCGCAAGCTCCTTTCCTGATGTGATAATGTGGCATCTTACTGACCACAAGGTTTTTATTTTTTGTTTCTTGTTCTCTTCTATTTTTAAGGCCATTTTTTCCTGGAAATCACTGTGAATCTGAAGATGACCTTGAATTTCTGATCCTCCTGCTCCCACTTCCCAAGTGCTGAAATTACAGGCTGTGCCACCAAACCTGGTTTATGAGGTGTTGGGAATCAAACGCAGCACTTTATACATGTTACCTACCAACCAATCTCTCCATCCCTAGCCTGAGCTATTTCTTTTTATGGTATTGTATGTGTTTTATTATTATTATTATTATTCTCTCTCTCTCTGATGGAGGAGGGTCATGTGTCTATGTGTTACTTTCATTGGTTAATAAAGAAACTGCCTTGGCCCTTTGATAGGACAGAAAATTAGGTAGGTGGAGTAGACAGAACAGAATGCTGGGAGAAAGAAGCAGATTCAGACAGACACAATAGCTCTCCTCTCTGAGATGGACGCAGGTTAAGATCCTTCCCGGTAAGCCACCACCTCATGGTGCTACACAGATTATTAGAAATGGGTTAATCAAGATATGAGAGTTAGCCAATAAGAGTCTAAAACTAATGGGCCAAGCAGTGTTTAAAAGAATACAGTTTCCATGTAATTATTTCGGGTAAAGCTAGCCGGTGGCATGGCGGGAAGCAGCCTATCTTATTATAGAATCTAGGACGACCAGCCAGGGATGGCACCAGTCACAATGGGCTGGCCCTCTCCCATCAGTCAAGAAAATACCTACATGCTTACATAAAGTCCAATCCTATGAAGGCATTTTCTCAGTTGAGGTTTCCTTCTATCTGATAACTTAGCTTGTGTTGCTAACACAAAACTCTCCAGCACAGAGACCTTGCCTCCAAATTTGAACAAATGAATAAATAGGCTCTGATGCAGGCCAGTGCTAGAGTGCTTACTTGGCATGCTCAAGCCTGTCATTTGCTTACGTAGAAGGGTTAGTTATCATGGTTAGGGTAAAGGGTGACAGAGGGTAGAGCAGCATATGATTATTGAACTGAGGTTTGGGGTGTGCAACAGCCAATAATAGGGACAATGATTTGGGGGAAGGGTCTATTATACAGTTTTAAGCAGAAGTGAAAATTTATTTCTCTTCCTCTTTATCAGTAGAGGTAATCTGAAATGAAGAACCTTAATTCCATGGTACCAGGTGTCATCAAGGCAGTGTTTTAAGTGTATGAAGCGGTGTGGCAAAGCATCACTTGTACTTCACTCCCTAGTGTCTGTCTGTTTTCAGATGAGCCTCTCATCATTGTGGAAAGTGATGGAGAAAGGGACCAAGCTCACTGTTGCCCTTTCCCCCAATGTTTGCATCTGTAGGTTCCCCTTCAGGAATGTTTGATTCTTTAGCTTCACATCTCAAATTAGGTCAAGTCTGGAACCAGTACTCCTAACATCTTGGCACCAGGTCATTGATTGGGGTCCATTTGCTTTCTCCAGTTTCAGCTTCAAAGATCAAGACCAGACAAAATGGTATAAATGTGCTGTATTGAACATGGACATAGAGCAACAACATTCCAAGACAAAGTTAAAAATGTATCACTCCCAGGTAGTTCACATGGATATTCTGGGTAACGTGCTTATCTTAACATGTCTATTCCCATTTACTTTGGACCTATCCTATTTTTAATTTAAATATCCACCAAATTCAGGCCTATTTGTCCACCACCACCACCTTTGAGATAGGATCTTACTTTGTTACTAGGCTGGCCCACACTTGTGTCATGTCTCCTGCCTCAGCCTCTTAAGCTTGCAACAATCCTCCTACCTTAACTTTCTGCATGCTGGGTTTATCAGCGTCTACCACTGTGCCCAGTGATATCTAGAGACATAACCTCCAGGCACCATTCCAGGCCAGGAGTTGTCACCAGGAATGTTAGAAAATGAGAGAAACTTTGCTAAGGGCTTCAGAGAGTACTTCTGGGTGAACTGGGTCAGATCCAAAACAGAAAGCCAAAATGAAGCAAAACTTTAAAGAAAAGATACTTTTTAAAAAGACCATTTTTATTCTTTGTTTCTGTAGGTGGCATGTGCTTGTCATACCAAGTGCCATGATGCTGTCCTCAGGTCACACAGAGCAAACAGAGGAAATACAACTAAAGAGATCCTGGCAGCACAGTGAAGCAAGGGGGATTTATTATAATGTGTACAGCGACTTCTGAGAGGACTCGCAACTTCAGGGACCAGGGAAGAGTTCTGCATTAGCTAACAGCTGGAATGAATGTGAGAGCAAGCAGGCTTAGCACTTGTACTAGTTGCTTTTCTGTTGCTATAATAAAACACTATGGCCAAAATCAAGAAATGGAAGAGTTTATCTTGATGGAGGAGGCATGACAGCAGACAGCCAAAGGAAGAAGCTCATTGATCTCATCTTTTTCCACCTAAAGGAAGCAGAATGAGTGAGCTGAAAGTGGGGTAAAGCTGTAAACTCTCAAAGCCTGCTTCCAAGGACATACTCCTCCAGCAAGGATACAGATCCTAAATCTGCTCAAACAGTACCACCAACTGGGGAACAAATAGTCAAATGGCTGAGACTACAAGAGACATCTCATGCAAACCACTGATCAAACACCCCTGATCTAGGTTTCCAGGTCCATAGTCACTTATATTTGGCTTTGAATAAATCATTTTTAGGGGTTGGGGAAGTAGTTCCATTGGTAAGGTGCTTATCTAGCATGCATAAAGTCCTAGGGTCAAGTCTCGGAGACATACCTATAATCCAGGACTCGGGAGGAGGATGGGGAGTTCAAACTGATCCTCAGCTACATAACTTCCAGGTCGGTATGGGAAACATGAGACCCTGCCTCAAAAGAGCACAATACATGCAGTAGGATCAAAACGCAGGTTTTTCATTTTCTTTGAAGAATAACTGTCATTTTATGAGTATCAACCTACCTATATCAGACCACCTATGTCACATGTTCTCCTTGGAGAGAGGGGGGTGAGGAAGAATTGCTGGTGTTTATAAAGTTCCTACAATGTATCAACACTGTTAGGTGTTTGTCTCATATTTAATCCTTATATCAATTCTTATTATACAGAAGGTACCTTTGAAGCAACCTGGCTTCTGATAATATGCTTAGAGTATTCTATGACATAGCTTCTGATAACATACCTAGGGTATTCTGTGTCGTGGCTTCTGATAACATGCCTAGGGTAGCCCAGCAAGTGAGCAGAGGGACTTGCATCAGGATCACACTGATTCTATTTATGTATCATCAGTGTGAAATTGCAGTTTGATTGAAACTTGGTATTAATTAAGGCAGAAATTGAAATGCTATTTTGAACTACTACTCTCTGGAGAGTGCATTAAATATCTAAAAGTGAGGCAAAGATGTGTGTTAATAAGATCAGCCATCCAGCAGACTTTCCACCATTGGTATCAAAGGGAGGGGAACTAACTTCATCTCCCCAACTTTCTAGCCCTTACTCTGACTCAGGGCTTCTCTCTCCACATTTCCTTTGCCCCCTCCCTTTACACATCACATGACATAGCTCCATTCCATAAGAATGGTATTTATAGGGAACACTGACCACTGCCAACAAGGAAACACATAAAACACAATTGAAAACAACTTTCTTTCCAGTTGTTTATAATAACCTCTTGGAAGTTGAAATTACAGTCTGTAGCTCATGCAGCCTTTCTTTCTCTCTCTTTCTCTTTCCTTACATATTACATGAAGTCAAGAATGTGGCCTTCAACACACTTCAATTCCCTGGCCCACCACCTCAACATGCTTACTAGCTAATTATCTCAGTCTTGTCTTCTCTGGTTTCCTGAACATGATTCATTCTCCCTGGGTATTTCATTGTTTATGTCAGTGAACAAAATCTTTGTCCCCCAAGCATAGTCTTTCCTTTTTCCTTAGGCTATCTTCCCTCAACACCTTTTTTTTTTTTTTTTTTTTTAAATGTGCTTAGATTTTTCTCTTCCTTCACAGGAAAAGACTCAAAAGCTGAGATAATCCAAACTCATGGATATTTTCCAAGGTCACTGGAAACCTAGAAAGATCTGCAACTCACCAAAACACACAGCTAAAAAGACAGCATTAAATCAAGAAAGTAGGATTCAAGCTGGGGGAATAGCTCAATGGAGCAGGAACACATTCCTAGTGTGCATATGGCTCTGGGCTCCATCCTCAGCCTTGTGGGGGATATGAATGCCCTCTTTATCACCCTGTCCCATACATTTCTGTGCCTTCCATCCAAAGAAGTCTTAAAGGACAAGGTTTTAACCTAAATATTTCAGAGAGCGCAGTGAAGCCCAAGTACTACAGGGTATGTGGGATGGCTTGGACTTCTAAAGTAGTACTCCAAACTGTTTAACTGCATACTTTTGCTATGAAGAATTTGGGAGGGACATGGCGCACACAGTTTTACTTCATTCTTACCTGAAGGTTTTTAAACAGACTCCAGCAAACCACTTAGAGAAAGGGACCATAGAAGCTGGACTTCCCATCAGTGTGGCCCATGAGCCTATAACTGCTCTTATACCCTCACCCATTTTCTGGGTCTTTTATTTTATTCATGTTATTTTGTGTGTGCGTGCGTGTGTGTGTGTGTGTGTGTGTGTGTTGGTGAGTGTGTGTGTGTGTGTATTTGCGAGTACATGTGCCTACCTGCACATGCCACAGAGCATATGTTAAGCTCAAGGGACAACTTGTGGAAGCCGGTTCTTTCCTTTTCACCATGTGGGTTTCAAGGATCAGGTGGGCAGTGATGACAGCAAATGCCTTTACTCACTAGATCATATTGATGGTCTATCATTTCTTTTATTTTTGAGACAGGATTGCACTCCAGGGCATGGCCTAGAATTTACTATGTAGCCTAGACTAGTTTTTGTACTTGGTGTTCCAGACTCCTGGATGCTGGGATTATAGTTGTAACCCACTGAGCCTGGTTTGAATAAAGTCCTTGGTTGCCTGTGGCAGGGGGGAGATGGCTTGTTCTTCCCAGCCACATGGCTAGCTTAGCCCCAAAATGATCACACAGAAACTGTATTCATTAAATCACTGCTTGGTCCATTAGCTCTAGTTTCTTATTGGCTAACTCATACATCTTAATTTAGCCCATTTCTATTAATCTGTGTATCACAGGTCATGGTCTAACAAGAAAGTTTCAGCACATCTATATCTGGCAGCAGATCCATGGTGTCCCTCTGACTCTGCCCTTCTTTCTCCCAGCATTCAGTTCCATCTTCCTCACCTACCTAAGTTCTGCCCTATCACCAGGCCAAGGCAGTTTCTTTATTCATTAATGGTAATCACAGCACACAGAGGGGATTCCCACATCAGTTGCCCTGTAAAGCCTATTATACTTATGAGCACTAGAAAGTAGAGGGTGCTTTTCAGACACAGAAAGAAGGCTGCAGCACCTGTGGAGAGGAAGGGCAGTGTTAGCCTACTGGGATAACCTCAAAGACTTGCAGCTTCTGTTGGATGTAATATTCAGCTATGTCTGGTCCAAAAGCTCCTGAATTCCAGGAGTCTCACTGCACTCTTCACTGGGCTCCACAACTCCTATACTCTTGACCTTCCCTTTTCCCATTAAGTTCTGTCTAGTGCCTTCTCTGATTTACACCTACAGGACACTTGTGTGTTCTTTTTCCTATCTCTTCCAAGAATATGTATCAATTCATTGAACTCATTTTTTGTCTCTCTGATAAATGCCCAGTTTTATTAGTGCCTAAGGTTTTTTTTATTGATTTTTATTGAGCTCTACATTTTCCTCTGCTCCCCTCCCTGCTTCTCCCCTCCCCTTCAATCTTCTCCCAAGGTCCCCATGCTCCCAATTTACTCAGGATATCTTGTCTATTCTACTTTCCATGTAGATTATATCTATGTATGTCTCTTTTAGGGTCTTCATTGTTGTCTAGGTTCTATGGGATTGTGATTTGTAGGCTGGTTTTCTTTGCTTTATGTTAAAAACCACCTGTGAGTGAGTACAGGTGATAATTGTCTTTCTGTGTGTGGGTTACCTCACTCAAAATAATGTTTTCTAGCCCTATCCATTTTCCTGCAAAATTCAAGATGTCGTTATTTTTTTCTGCTGTGTAGTACTCCATTGTGTAAATGTACCACATTTTCTTATCCATTCTTCGGTTGAGGGGCATTTAGGTTGTTCCCAGGTTCTGGCTATGACAAACAAAGCTGCTATGAACATGGTTGAGCACACGTCCTTGTAGTGCCTTAGAATTTTAACATAAACCTTTAGGGAAACTTGGTTATTTCAGAGGCTTTCCTAACCTTAAGATTCTTGAAAGACTACAGTTATAGCTCAGTTGAAAGTGTGCTTACCTAGTAGCCCTGGGTTTGAACTCAATGAGGTAGCACAGGCCTCCACTATCAGCATGTAGGAGCTGGAGACAGGAGGATCAGGAGTTCAGAGACAATCTTGGCTACCTAGTGTGTTCAAGCAGAGCCTATGATACAAAGTATCTAAATAAGCAAAAGAATAATCCTCTCATTTTAATTTTCTTGCTTAAGTACTAATTAATTAACTAATTTTGTGATTATGCATAGCAACTTCACAAAAATTACTTGTAGAAAGCTTTAAAGGCTGGTGTCTTTCACTGTAAATTAAAAGAAAAATGTCTTATAAGATTACTCTTGAGCAATTGTTCAGAATTCAGATAATGTAATGGCACAAACCACACAAGGGAGGCAGGGGCAAAGAGAGCATTATTTCAATGCCAACGTGAGCTACATGGCAAGAACGTTACAGAAATAAAATGTAAATGACCTGAGTGTGGTGGCTCATGCATATCATCCTGGTCCTCAAGAGGCTGAGGCAGGAAATAACTGAATTTCAAGCCAAGTTGCACTGCATAGCAATTTCTAAGCCAGCCTGGACATCAGAGCCAGATTCTGATAACAATTATAATAATAAAATACATAAATTAATGAAAATATCAGAAAGCTGTTTAAATTTCAATTTAAAATTCAACTCTAAAAACTTTCTACTAATTACTAGTTTTTGTATAATCTTCCTGGATAAAAAGAATTGATTAACATACCTAGTTAATGCCCTTCCCACCCTACACTCCAGCACTTTCCAACAGCTTGATAGTCATTTAACATTTGCCACGATTTTTGTTGACTTTATTAATTGATTTCTTATTTTTTAACTTCTTTTGGTGCTATACATTGTATGATATTTCACTCCCAGTGACTGAACTCAAACCTTTATTTCTAGCTAGGTTTGACATATATATATAGGGGGACACTGGGAACTGAAGTCAGGGTCTCATACTTGGTGGACAAGTGTATTACCATAAGCTAAAGCCTTTTTTTTTTTTTTTTTTTTTTTTTTTTTTTTTTTAGTTTTTCGAGACAGGGTTTCTCTGTAGCTTTGGAGCCTGTCCTGGCACTAGCTCTTGTAGACCAGGCTGGCCTCGAACTCACAGAGATCTGCCTGCCTCTGCCTCCTGAGTGCTGGAATTAAAGGCGTGCGCCACCACCGCCCTGCTTAAAGCCCTTCTCATTAATAGAAATGGGTCAGATAGCCAGTAATTGATGTCATGAGTGTACAAGAGCCAGAACAAATAATAAAGGGAGTAAGTGAATGAAAAGAGACATCCTCACTTTCCCTGGAAACCTTGTGCTGTCTCTCCTGAAGCAGAAGGAAACCAGGATTCCTCACTCTCAAACAACCCTGGATTCTTTCTTCCTTTTTGAAAAGTACCATGACTCCAGGTATTTATTGGATGTCAAATTCCCTCTGTAACATGTGGTGGATATGGGTGGGGACTGTGTGAACAGAGAAAAAGTGGGCTCCATACATTTCTTCAAGTAGCTCATCACTATGAGAGAAGACTAACGAGCCTATTAGCACTTCTTCGGCAAACTGGAAGCTTTGACCACGGCATGAGTCTGTTTTAAACCTTTAAGTAGCATGGGTCTGGCATAGTACACATCTATCTGTGTGTAACAAATCACAAGGGTCTGAATGAATGATTTTCCTGAGTTGGCTTCTCTTACTCATAAATACCAGTTTTCTTTGGGTAACAGCCATCAAGAAGTTGAATAGTTGAGATAATGTGCATGTCTAACATCAGAAACCATCAATGTAGCTTCCTAATTTACTTTTTCCTGGCATCAATACAAATAACTTAGATGTTAATAATGTTTGTTAGTGTCATGAGAAGTTTCAACCACCCAGGATTGACTAGAGATAATATAGTACAAACAATAAACCAGAATTCTAAGCAGTGATTGCAAATTTAATTATAGAAATACACTTGCCAGCATTGAGAACTTTCATAACATAGCACTGAATGGAAAGAGGGGCCTGAGTCTGAAAGCTACCAAAGGGCTATCTCTGAGTGTCATCAGGATTGTAAATGTTGAGCAGGATATGGGTATGCACACCTTTAATTCCAGAATTCTGGAGGTAAAGGCAAGTGGATGTCTTTGAATTAAGAGTCAGGATAATCTACAAAGAGAGTTCCAGCCCAGTCAGGCCTACACAATGAGATCTTGTCTCAAAAACAAAAATTGTGGGGAAAAAAAATCTGGCTTGAGGGTGTAGTTCAGTTGATAGAATGCTTGCTTAGCACACACAGTGCCCTGGATTTGGTCTCCAGCTAGCATATACCTGTAATCCCAGAACTTGGGATATGGAGGCAGGAGTTTAGAGTAATCCTCAGTTACATAGAGAGGTCAAGGCTAGTGCAAGGCACATGAAACCATGTCTCAAAATAAAAATTTTAAAAATACTAATCCTATTTCTCAGGAGGCTAAGGCAGAAGAATCATCAAATTCTCAATAATGCTGGGCTACATTGTGAACTCCAGATCAGCCTACACTACAAACATCCTGTAAAGACTCTACTCAAAAATCCCAGACAGTATAGCTTAGGGTTCTTGTGGGACTCCTAACAGTGGGAGTAGGAGTGTCCTTAACTCTTTGCTGGCTCTTGGGACCCTTTCCTACTAAGTTGCTTCATCCAGATTTAATATAAACATTTGTGCCTAGTCTTATTCCATCTTTTTAAATTAATTTTTAAAACAATATTTTCTAATTTTACATCCCTATACCAGTTCCTACTCCCGCCCCTCCTCCTGCTCCCTCCACTTTCCCCCAAGTCCCCATCCACTCCTTAGAGAAAGTAAGGCTTCCCAAGGGGGGTCCAACAAAGTCTGGCACATCACTTTCAGGCAGGACTGAGGCCCTCCCCCACTATATCTAGGGTGAACAAGGTATCCCTCCAAAAAGGGTGGGCTCTTTAACACCAGCACTAGGGTTAAATACTGGTCCCACTTGCCATTGGCCCCATAGCATGCCCAAGACACACAGATGTCACCCACATTCAGTGGGCCTAGTTTAATCCTATGCAGGTTCCCCTGCTATCAGTCCAGAGTCAAAGAACTCCTACTAGCTCAGATCAACTGTTTCTATGTGTATCCTCATGACCCCTTTGCTTGTATTATCACTCCTCCCTCTCTTGGACTGGTCTCCAGAAGCTCAGCCCAGTGCTTAGTTGTGGATCTCTGAGCCTGCCACTATCAGTTGCTGGATGAAGGTTCTACGATGACAATTAAAGTAGTCATCAATCTGATTGCTGGGGAAGGCCAGTTCAGGCACCCTCTCCTCTATTGCTTAGGGTCTTAGCTGGAGTCATTCTTGAGAATTCCTGAGAATTTCCGTAGTGCCAGGTTTCTTACTTGCCCCATAATGCCTCCCTTAATCAAGATAGCTTTTTCCTTGCTCTCTCTGTTCCTCTTTTCCCCATCTCAGTCATCTACTTCCTTCATGTTCTCCTCCTTCCTCTCCTTTCTTCCCTCCTCCTCTTACACCCTCCTTTTTCTCCCCCCACCATTTTTTCAGGAGATATTTTCTAATTCCCCTTCCCAGGGGGATCCATGTATGTCTCTCTAAGAATTCTCCTTGTTGCCTAGCTTCTCTCATGGCTATTGGGTGGTTATCCTTTGCTTTACATCTAATATCTATTTATGAGTGAGTACATACCATGTTTGTCTTTCTGAATCTGGGTTACCTCACTTAGGATTTTTTTCTAGTTCCATTCACTTGCCTGCAAATTTCAAGCTGTCATTGATTTTTACCACTGAGTATTCCACTGTGTAAATATACCACATTTTCTTTATTCATTCTTTGGTTGAGGGGCACATAGGTTGTTTCCAGATTCTTGATTTTACAAATGATGTTACTATGAACACAGCTGAGCAAATGTCCTTGTGGAATGAGTATGCATCTTTGTGGTATATGGCCAAAAATGGTATTGCTGGGTCTTGAGGTAGATTGATTTTCATTTCTCTGAGAAACTGCTATACTGATTTACAAAGTGGTTGTACAAGTTTTCACTTCAACCAACAACAGAGGAGCAATCCCCTTACTCTGCATCTTCTCCTGCATAAACCATCATTGGTGTTTTTGATATAAACCATTCTGACGGTTGTAAGATGGTATCTCAGAGTCAATTTTATTTGTATTTCTCTGATAACTATGGATGCTGAGCAATTCCTTAAGTGTCATTTGGCCATTTGCAATTCTTCTGTGGAGAATTCCCTGTTTAGATTTGTACCCTATTTTTGATTGGATTATTTGCTATTTTGACCTTAAGTTCTTTACATATTTTGAAGATAAGTGCTCTGTTTGATGTGGGGTTGGTGGAGATCTTTTCCCATTCTGTAGGCAGCCATTTTGTCTTATTGACTGTGTCCTTTGCCTTACAGAAGTTCTCAGTTTCAGGAGGTCCAATTTATTTATTGTTTCTCTCAGTGTCTGTGCTACTGGGGTTATATTTAGGAAGTGGTCTCCTGTACAAATGCATTCAAGGCTACTTCCCACTTTCTCTTTTGTGAGGTTCAATGTAACAACATTTATGTTGAGATCTTTGATCCATTTGGACTTGAGTTTTGTGCATGGCAATAGATATAGATCTATTTGCATTCTTGTACACATCAATATCCAGTTATACTACCACCGTTTGCTGAAAGTGTGTCACCGTGAGTCACAAAATAATCCCACCCCAGTTTGGAATTATGATTAATAAAAGGGTTATTTATTTAAGGGGAAAACTTACAGATCACTGTCCTAGACAACAGCCCTCTGTGTGACCAGGAACAGAGTCTAATAGCCAGAATCAGAGCCATAAGCAAGAGAAAGAAAGCAGGGCTACCACTGCTTTTTAAAGCAAAAGAGACTACGCCCAAGTGGGCTAGTATCTTAAAGGCTATTGGGAGAAAGAGCAGAAGGAGCTCCCACAGCACCTCCCCCTTTTGTTTTAGTAAGAGAGTTACAAACCCAATACAAAACAATATACCCTAGGAACAGATATCAAGTATAAGACTAGAATTAAAATCAGTATAAACAATATTAAGCAAGGAACATATGCTCAATGTTTTAATAAACATTTTATCCTAAGGAGTCTAAGTCTTGTATTGGAAATGGCTTGGTTAGATCATAAGAGGACAGTAACTATGACTATCTAATCTTCAACCCTATTGAAAACCTGAGAAGGGAGATAATATTACTTGAGCAGGCAGAAAGTATAATCAAGTAGCTTCCAAAGTGAGCAATATATGACAGAAACAATTAGCTACCTGAGCAATCACCCAAAGTCTCATTTTGCAACATTGAAGCAACCAACTTTGGCTATGGCCTAGCATAATTGACAGACCAGTTCCAGAGGCAGGGAATTTTTCAAAACCGTCTTATGCTGTCTTGGCAAGATTTGACAGTCCTGCTTATCCATTTCCAGATATCATGCAACTTGTCAGTGGTTGAGGCATTGTCAGTTCCTTACCCAAAAGCCAGTTTTGCCAAGAAGAAAACAAGCTCCAAGTAGTGTGTCTTTGGTGTTCAACATTCTCTCAGGAATAGATTGGTGCTGACAGAGCAGTGATGTCTCATGTTAACAGAACCCTAAATTATTTAAATGCCATGTTTCACAGATCCTTGAAGTAGTTGAAGATTGCCTATCCAGACAGAATACATTTTCTATGTATCTAAAAAACCTAATTGATCTGACTATATATACAGCAAGAATGAACTATTGACCTATAATAATTAATACCTGTATAACTTAAAGACTAAAATTTCATGTCAGAATATTAAATAACCTGTAAACAAATGTGCAACAAATGAGGACAATGACCTCAAAATGTAAATAATATATAAGCATCTTAATCAGAGGTAGGAGTAATATGTACTGCAATATGAAAATATATCCTAAAAGTTGTATCAATATACAAAATGTCCTAAACAGAGATAATAACATATATATCTACAATCTGACAAAATAACTTTGTATAGGTATACAAATAAAGTAAACAAAAGTAACAAATATAATTTGAACCTGTTTCAATATACAAAAACTATACCAACCTAAGTTATCCATGAATAATAGCTCACAAGTATTCAGTCTATTACCCACTATTACTATCCCTCTTTTTTTAACAAACATAGTTTTTTCCCTAACCCTTTATCTAGGACAAGTAATAATCAACAACCACTAAACAGTGTTCCCGACCCTATGGACAAACCCTTTTGAGATGGGAGTGTCGTCTTCTAGAATTGCTTCCCACTGTCATGGGGGCAATGTTCTCTTAATAGGATTCTGCACAATTAAAGTGATGGTTAGGTTTCAAAATTACTGTCTAGTATAATTGCAAACAATTTCCGAACAGTTGATAGATAGGGTTATTTTTTTTTTTCAAATTTCTTACTTGGAATTCTGGTGAGAATGTCATGAGAAGGTGCACCATTTCAGCAGCTAGTACCCAAAAATAGAAGCAGTTTTATAATAGTGCTGTCTGCGTCATGTTGTCATCACAACTAGGTAGTGTTGAAATAAGTGCGGCGGGTTGCGTCCCCAGCACCCCAGCCGCCTGCTAGCTTATGCCCGAAATAACAACACACAAACTGTATCCATTTAAACACTGCTTGCCCATTATATCTAGCCTCTTCTCGGCTAACTCTCGCACCTGGACTAGCTCATTTCTAGTAATGTGTGTAAACACCCCAAGGTGCGCTTACTGGGAAGATTCTAGCCTCTGTCCATCCTGGGTCGGAGCTGCCTGGGAGAGCAGAGCCTTGCGTCTCTGCTCCAGAGAGCAGAGCTGTCGAGTCTGTCCGGGAGCAGAGCAGAGTCTGAGCTCACTTCCTCTTCCTCCCAGCATCCTATTCTGTTTACTCCTCCCACCTATGTTTTAACCTATCAGGGCCAGCCAAGCAGTTTCTTTATTGCTTAACCAATGAAATCAACAGATTGATATATGACACTCCCACATCAAGGTAGAGTTGTGGCTATGGGGCCCCAACTTCTTCCTGGAAACTTCAAAGATTACTATAGGAAAAGGATCTGGATTCATAAACCATATTTAGTTTTCTAGATGCTCCTTAGTGGATAGTTATTTTTTTCTTCTGTCAGCATTCAAACATCCAGGGTCTCTTGAATTTTTGATGATGTGTATTTTCCTGCAAAGATGAAAGCAGAGCCCTGCTCCAACACTATATGGCTTTCCTTACCACCTGTATGGTTGTCACAATTGTAGATGAGCTGTTATTTCTCTTTTATAAGAGGTTTCTTTTTTAAAAGAGAATCTTTATTAATTTTGATGGTATGCATAATTTTTATTCTCCTGTGGAAACAAGAGCAAAACCCCTTCCCCAATGTAGTACATCTCCTGGTTTCCATTGTGAGGTCAACACACCCTTGAAATATACTGGTTGATTGAATTCAGAAGTTTTTTCCATTATCCAATGCCCCTCTGCTGTTGGTGTTCCTTTCTAATTAGCATTAAAAAATTCAAGGTTAACAAAGCATTATGCAATCAATTTCTGGGGGTATTTTCCATCCCTTTCTGTTTGTTCAGCATATCTTTTATAGTACAATTTGACCTTTCTATAACTGCCTGAACTGTAGAATTATTTGGTATACCTGTAATATGCTTTATATAATAATAAGCAAATAACCATTTCACTTTTTTAGATACATATGCCAGACCATTGTCTTTATTTGTGCAGGTATATCCATGATGGCCATAACTTCCAATAAATGTATGATTACTGAATCAGCCTTTTCTGAGCTCAAGGCAGTTGCCCACTAAAAACCTGAATATGTGTGTATGGTGTGGTGTACATATTTTAATTTACCAAATTCCATAAAGTAAAGCATATCCATCTTTCAGATTTTATTCCTTTGCATGCCCTTTGGATTACTTCCTGCAGGCAATGGTGTTTGATTATAGAAAGAACAAGTAGGGCATCTCCTTATAATCTTCTTAGCTTGTTGACATGTAATAGAAAACTCTTCCCTTAAACCTTTGCTATTGACATGATGTTTTTTATGAAACTCTCAGGCCTTCACACTTCCAATCAATAATTGATCAATTTTTGCATTACCTTGTGCTAGAGGACCTGGAAGACCTGTATGAGATCAGATGTGTTTTATGTACATAGGACAAAGCCTATTCCAGATTATGTCTTGTGCCTGGATAAACAATGAACTCAATTCTGTATCATCTGGTATAAATTCAGTGGTTTCAATATGCAAGATAACTCCTTCTGCTATTATGAATCAGTAACTATATTAAGAGGTTCTTTAAAAATCCCTTAGCACCATAAGAATGGCATATAATTCTGCCTTCTGGAAAGAATTATAAGGGCTATGTTCCACCTTTCTCAATTCTTCTGATTTGTAACCTGCTTTCCCTGATTTGTTTGCATCAGTATAAAATGTATGGGCTCCAGTTACTGGAACATCACATACAATTCGAGGAAGAATCCAAGAAGTTCTCTTTATAGGATTAAGTCTATCGCTTTTGGGATAGTTGCTATTAATTTCTTCCAAAAAATTATCACAAGTCCTTTCCCAGGGTTCATCATATTCCCATAACTTTTTTATTTCATCAGTAGTGAAAGGCACTATAATTTCTGCTGGGTCTATACCTGCTAGTTGATGAAGTCTCAGTTTACCTTTTATAATTAATTCAGAGACTTTTTCCACATAAGTTTTTAATTTTTTACTTGGTTTATGTGGTAAAAAGATCCATTCTAAAATAATATCTTCCCTCTGCATTAAAATTCCCATAGGAGAAATCCTAGAAGACAATATGACTAGAATACAACTAAGATTTGGATTCACCCTGTCCACATGTACCTTCTGTAATTTTTCCTTAACCATTTTCTGCTTCAGTTCCTTTTCTGCTTCAGCTGTTAATTCTCTAAAACTATTCAAATCTTTATCACCATCTAAGGTTTTGTTTTTAATGAATTATTAGATCAGGTGTTATCCCAACAGCCGGTCGTAGACAGGAAATGTCTCCTAATAATCTTTGAAAGTCATTAAGGGTCCATAACCGATCTCTCCTAATTTGTACCTTTTGTGTTCTAATTTTCTGTAAACCTATTCTGTAATCTAAGTAATTAACAGAATCTCCTCTTGAATCTTTTCAGGAACAATTTGTAACCCCCATTTAGGCAAGACTTTCTTTACTTCTTCAAACATCCTTTCTAAAGTATCTATATTTGAATCAGATAACAAAATGTCTTCCATGTAATGGTAGATTATTGACTTAGAAAATTGCTTACTAATTATTTCCAGTGGCTGGCTGACACAGTATTGGCGCAGGGTGAGGCTATTGAGCATTCCCTGTGTGAGGATAGTCCATTGGTATCTTCTAGTAGCCTGAGAATTATTATAAGTAGGCACTGTGAAGGCAAACTTTTCTCTGTCCTTTTCTTGTAAAGGTATAGTGATGAAACAATCATTTAAATAAATAACTGTGAGAAGTCAATCCTTTGGTAACAGAAAAGGCAGAACAATTCCAGATTGTAGGGGGCCCATAGGTTGAATAACTTTGTTAATAGCTCTTAGATCTGTCACCATCCTCCATTTTCCAGATTTCTTTTTGACGACAAATACAGGAGAATTCCAAGGGCTAGTAGATTCTTCTATATGTCTAGCATCTAGTTGCGCTTGTACCAGCTGTTCTAAAGCCTGCAACCTTTCACCAGCTAGAGGCCACTGCTTAACCCACATTGGTTCCTCAGTTAACCATTTTATAGGTAGGGCTGTTGGTGCCTCTGAAGGTTTATCAATTGCTTTTTTTTCTACAGCCCTAATGGCTGGTTACATCGTGTATATCTTCTAATATTTTCCTCAGAAACATAAGTTTTGGGGGCTTCAGGAATGTTAATCTGGGTATTCCCTTGCTACAATAGGTCACAACCCTACAAATTCACTGCAATATTGCCTATATATGGTTGTAGTCTTCCTATTTGCCCTTTAGGCCCTATGTATTCAACCTATCTCATGCTTTGTTTTCCCCAAGATAGGGTTCCAATTCCCAGGAACTGAACATCTACCTCTTGAAGAGGCCAATTCAGACACCAAAATTCTGGAGTAATTAAACTTACATCTGCATCTGTATCTAATAAGCCTTCAATAAAAATGCCATTTATACAAACTCTTAGCTTTGGTCTTTGATCATTAATAGAAATCTGCCAAAATATAGGTTTCCTCTGTTCTACTGGATTTTTTTGACTCATCCTCCACATTTAACCCATCATTCAGACCAGTATTGCTTTTTACAGCAATGGATTTTTTTTTTTTAATTTTCTTGGTGAGACACATTCTCCACTGTAACCTGGAATGACTGAGCCACTTTTGGCTTGGTGGCCTGCAAGAGGCCCCTCACAGAGTTTCCAGATGGTATCAGGTTGCCTTGTCTGTCTGTTGTTGACCTGAATTCATTGGTTCAATGTCAACCTTTACCACACCTCCTACACATGCCTGAAGGCCGAGGTCTCCAATTTTGCCATTCCCAAAGGAAACCTTATTCCTAGAAATTCCTTGCATACAATTCCTTCTCAGATGTCCTATTTTACCACAATTGGAACATTTGGCAGTTTGATGTCTCCTCATCACTTTGGAAATTGCTTCTCTTACCCAAGATTCACCATTATAGTCAAATGTCTCAACATTCATTGTATGCAGAATCCATTCATCTATAGGTGCTGATCTAAACCTTAAAGGCCTAATTATCTTTTTGCATTCTAAGTTCGCATTTTAAAAGCCAGAGATTCAAGAATTATTCATCTAGCTTCTGGGTCTGTTACTCCTATTTGTATAGCCTTACTTAATCTTTGTAAAAAGTTAATAAAGTGTTCTCTCTGGCCCTGCCTAACCCTGGCATATGAGTCAATTATTTTTCCTAGTTCTTGAATCCTGTCCCAAGCATTTAAGGCTGCTTTGTGGCATAGGGACAAGATTTCTTTGTTGTAAAGAGCTTGGACCTGTGGATCAGCATAAAGATCTTCGCCAAGAATTTGGATCTTGGGAAACCTCAAGACCTTGTGCTCTTCCCTGTTGTTCCATATTTTTGGATTCCTCCCTGAAATAAATCCCAAACATTAATGAAGGTTCGTCATCCAGGACTGCTGAAACTAACTGAAAAAAGTCATGAGAGATTGTCCTGACAGTAGAAGCCCAAGTCCTTATCATCTCCTCAACAAATGCAGAATGCAAGCCATGAGTTACAACAGCTTGCTTAATTTCTTTTAGATCATTCATTCCTATAGGTGTCCATCTACCTTCTTTTGATCCTCTTTATTCTTTAGAACCATAAAGCAAATATTGTAAAGATTAGATTTTAACAAGAGAGACCTTTTGATTAGAAGAAGTGATAGTTCATCAAACATGACCATTCAATCTAAACTAATTTTTAAGATTGACAAATGCTTTTCATTTGACCAAATATTACTTGTCAAAAGAGAACCTCTCCAAAGTTAGGGTTGTGACTGGGTTTTGTTTTTGTCTTTCTAGGAAAATGAAGGCATCCAACTAAGGAATCTGAAGACAAATGAGACATCTGAAGGAAAAGAATAAATTATCCAGAGAAAAATGTCCCAAGAAAAAGAGTAAATTGGCCTATTGGTATATCACATTAACAACCAGACAAAATTTTATGAATATTCCCAAATGTTGTTTCTGCTATTCTCTACAGACACATAATGCAAATGGTCTTCTTATAGTCCCAGTTCAAATAAAAATTAAAACTGGTGTTGGACTATGGCTCTCTCTTCTTTAAACCTAAACATTCTTGTTAAAGGAAAATCCAAAATCTCTGTCTCATGTCAGAAGAGACACCTGATAGGGAACAGAAGAAAAACCAAAATTAAGGAACTATTCTGTTGCCACCAATCCCATAATTTTTGACATTATTTTGACTCTCTAAAGCTTTTCTTAAGGTATAAATATTCTCTCAAAATTTATAAGATTAACATATATATTTTAAACTTTTTGTCATGATGTTAATGGTAATATAGAGTACCAATTAATTATAGAAAAAGGTTTCATCTGGCTTCCTATAAATGATTTCAGGTTTGAGTCTCAATTAACTATAAATTAAGTTTTGGAACTCTGAATGTATATAATAAAGTGTTGTCCTTTAACCTCTGTGAGATCTGCTGCATATGACATTTAAACTGTTTAAGCTTTCTGCAGTGAACCATGACCTAACCGCAACCTTTGAAGTCTTCAAAAAACGATTCCACCTAGAGTATGGTAATGCCACTAAACTGACAAACACCATCTAAAGATTGGCTTTGGATGCTCAGAACAATTTCAAGGTGGCTCACTAAGATGTTCCAGCCTCACAGACTCTACACTTTCCCATTGCAGGGCTGAACAACAAATAATACAGCTAGCTCTTCCAGGACTTGACAATTGTCCCAAACTTTTTCAGGATCCCCTAAAGATGTTGCTATCCCCAAACAACAGGGAGTATTTTAAGAGCACTATGACCACATTCCCAAGAGGTGAAGTGGATGGTTTTTGGTCATTCAATGGGTTATAAATGTTTGTCATCATTTGGGGATTGGTTATAAGTTGTTATTGGTAATGATCAGGAAAAAAAAAACTGAACAAAGGAAAATTGATTCAAGAATCTTGTTCTGGGGGGCTGGAGAGATGGCTCAGTGGTTAAGAGCATTGTCTGCTCTTCCAAAGGTCGTGAGTTTGATTCCCAGCAACCACATGGTGGCTCACAACCATCTGTAATGGGGTCTGGTGCCCTCTTCTGGCCTGCAGGCACACACACAGATGGAATCTTGTATACATAATAAATAAATTTTAAAAAAAGAATCTTGTTCTGATAAGAAAAAAAGGTGGCTATAAAAATGGTAGGATAAAAGGGTAGATTACCAAATCTACTTTTAAACCAAAAAGGACTATTAGTCTTAAATATTGTATTTTGATACAAATTTGAGGGGTTTTTGTTAGAACATACTGTACATAAATTTCTGTTCTTGTTCAAGGTATTTTACCTATACACTTCATTTAATAATATAATATAAATTTTAAGTCCTTGAAAGTTATTATTACAAACTATTTGGGATAATAAAGAAATGTAGGTTAGTAGTCACCTATTCTAATCAAACTTGTAGTCATGTTAGGTATGCTTCCAAGGTCAAACAGATATATTTTAGATATACAGGTTTCTCTTCAAATACTCCAGAGATCTACATAATATGGCATTTAAGATGTTTTATTAATATAAGGTCTTTTTATGACAATGAGACATTTGCTCCTGGCAGCACCAATCTATTTCTGAGAGGGTAATGGGCACTGAAGATACTACATATGGAGCTTGTTTTCTTCTTGGTAAAACTGGCCTATTGGGCAAAACAACTGTCTTTGCCTCATCTGCTAACAGTAAGTACGCTGTCCAATCCATACAAGCAAGACACAAAGAAAAGTGACTGTTGAATTTTACTAAGAGAAGGTAGAACAGTAATTCAAATTTTCCTCCTTCTGAAAATGGTCTGTCAAATAAACCAAAAATGGATGCCCCAACATCACAGAGAAACCTTGGGTGACTGTCCAGGCAGCCAGCTGTTTGTGTCATTTCTTACATTTTTCGGAAATTGCTTGCTTGCACTTCCTGCTTACTCGGGTAATATTATTTTCTTCTCAAGTCTTTGGTAGAGTTGAAGACTAGATATTTATAATTATAATTTTTCTTAGCTATAATAAAAAAGTAATTTAAATCTAAAACTTTAAACTCATTAAGATAATATGGATAATTACATATTTTCTCTAATTTTGTCAAATATAAATAGACTAGATTTTGTAATTGTAATTATTGCTTAATAACTGTTTTGTTATATGTAATTTTACCATGTTAAAGTTAAAATTTTACTTTTTGATTAGACAGAAAGGAGTAATGCTGTCGGATAGCCCCTCTGTATGCTGTGAATATGGTTTTTTTTGTTAACCATTGGTTAATAAAAAAGCTGCTTTGGCCTATAGCAAGGCAGGATAGAGCCAGGCAGGAAATCCAAGCAGAGATACAGGTAGAAGATAGGAAGAGTCAGGGGCAGATGCCAGTGAGCTTCTGGAGCAACAAGATGTACTAAAAAAAAAAACAGGAAATGCCATGAAGCCCCCTGGAAAAATATAGATTAATAGAAATGGATTAATTTAGGTTGTAAGAGCTAGTTAGTAATAAGCCTGAACAGTAGGTTAAATGGTTTGTAATTAATCATAAGCCTCTGAGTGATTATTTTAAAATAATATTTATATTTAAAATAATTTAAAATAATATTTATAGGACTGGATGGGAGAAAAAAGCCTCCATTTATATACCTGCACACATACAGTTATTCAAATTAATAATAAATAAATAAATAAAATATTGTTGAAATATGAGCGGCGGGGCTGCGTCCCCAACACCCCGACTGCTTGGCTAGCTTATGCCCGAAATAACAACACACAAACTGTATTTATTTAAAGAACTGCTTGGCCCATACTCTAGCCCTTATAGGCTAATTCTCGCACCTGGACTAGTCCATTTCTAATGATGTGTGTAAGCACCCCAAGGTGCGCTTACCGGGAAGAGTCTAGCCTCCGTCCATCTTGGTGTCTCTGCTCCAGCAGAGCTGTCTGGTCTCTCCGGGAGCAGAGCAGAGTCTGACCTCACTTCCTCTTCCGCCCAGAATTCTATTCTGTTTCCTCCTCCCATCAATGCTTTAACCTATCAGGGCCAAGCAGTTTCTTTACTGCTCAGCCAATGAAATCAACAGATTGATATATGACTCTCCCACATCAAAATATAATAAAAACTAAAAAATATTCACCATTTGGGCCTGGAGATTTAAAGTAGTCTTTTTGTCAGTCATGGTCATGGTGTCTTATACCTTCACCCCCAGCTACTGGAGAGGTTGGGGCAGAAGGATCCTCTGCAAGCTGAGGCCAACCTTGGCTATATAGTGAATTTCAGGCCAGCCTGGGCTAGCATAAGACCCTCCCTCAGCAAAAGGGGTGGGGAAATTCAATGAGAAAATCTTCCTCATTTTCTATTTCTTCCACAAATTTTTTTCTGTACAGGGTCTCTAGAACTGAAGTTACATGTTGTTGTGAGCTGCCATATGGGTACTAAAAATTGAACCTGGATCCTCTGGAAGAGCAGAGCTCTTAGCCACTGGGTTTTCTCCCAAGCCTAGTGTTATGCTTTTGAAAGAGAAAAGTCAGAGTTTCACCGTGAAATTAATCAAATCTTGAAAGGCTTTGAGAATAATAGACACAAAATGATACAGCAAATGATCTATTTTGAACCAGGTATGGCAGCTCAAATCTATAATCCTATCCCAGTGTTAATACCACCTGGTGAGAATAAAACTGCTACCACAATTTTTGAACCAAATTTGAAGCAAGCTTTATTTAGTACTGGCCAGGACAATGGACATTGGCCAGGTCATACCCAATTCCCAGAAAAATGGTGCCATTACATTAATCAGGTGCTTGCAAAGGCAAAACCCACAAAGTAACATACTTCCTGCCTTTGTCCAATCAGAGGCAAGCATACATCCTGACATACTTCCTGTCTACATATCTCCAACCTACATGTGATCAAGTATATCCTATGCAGTTGGGTAAACCAACCTTACTTATGGAAGTGAAAACATGTGACTTATAGGAACAGTACTCAGTGGTCTATCTGTCTTTGGCAAATGGGGCTTACAGGTTAGAGACATTTTCATTCTATAGATCTCTTAAGTACAGTAAATTAAAACTTGAAACATAACTTTAACCTTCATATTAGCATTCAGGACACTGAGACAGCAGGATTGCCATGACCTTCTGTAGCCAACCTGGGCTCTAGAGTAAGATCGTTTCTCAGAAATAATCAATAAATAACAATAATAAAACACAAATAAGCAAACAAAAAAAACTATTCTGGCAGCCACTGAAGTTTGTTCCCCTGCCTGCAGTTCACAAACCCCACAGTGAGTCTCTACATCTCAGACCCATACACAGGGTTAACATCAGACTCTCTGAGGTCAGCTGTGCATCCAAGCCTTGTTCTAACCCTGATCATCTTGAACAACTCATTGAACTCAGAGCCCCAATTACCTCCTCTGTACAAAGAGGACGAGAAAAGTCATACTCAATAAGCAGTCAGTAGTATTTATGCTTTTAATACCTGGTCAGAAAATACTAACTCTCCCCACCAGGGTTAAACTTCTAGGTGTGTGTTTGATACTTCATTATTATCACTACTACTGTTCTTCTTATTATTGTATATGTGTTCCATGACACACAGGTAGCGGTTGGAGGACAGTTTGCAGGATCAGGTTCTCTCCTTCTACCACATGGGTTTCAGGGATGGGACTCGGGTTGTCAGGCTTGGTAGCAAGTGTCTTTCCCTGCTGAGTCATCTCACAATCTTTCAGTCAGCACTTCTGACCCCAGATACATGGGAGGATTTTCCCAAGGACCAATCATTTCTCCAGGACACACTGGTTTAGGTATCCTTTCAATCAGTTCTGACACTGCCTCCGGGTGGCTAGTGACAGATCCTACAGGTTGGTTTCAGTACCGCTCCAGGTTGCAGCCCACACTTCTGACCAATCAGGATTTCTACACTACTCTTCTTGACATGGTGAGTTTCCAGAGTGGTTGACAGAACTCACGGAAACATTTTACTGCTGTTTACCAGTAATACAAGGATCTGGATGAGGATGAAGAAGACATGCACAGGGTTTAGGTACGTGGGATCAGGCTCAAAGCAATGGCGTCTTCTCTAAGACTGCTCCTCAGGAAATTTCATGGGTCGAGTCACCCAGAAACTTCCCAGACCATCTTTTTGAGTTTTTAATGAACACTTTGATACATAGGCATGATTGATTAAATCTTTGGTTACTAGCAACCATTAATCTTATTAACCCGTTCTTCAAGGTGAGGGGTTGATTAGAGGGTTGATTAGAATCTCAATTCTAAACAGGCCTCATTCTTCTTAGTGACCACTCCCAAATCTGAAGCAATCTAGGAGAACCTAGCCTATTGGGAAAATCACCTTATTAGCATAGAGGTATCCTTATCTTTCTGGAGAGTTCAAGGATTTGAGAAGCCCAGAAACAGATGACAACTATCTACAGGTTTTATTGTCACAATGACCCAAACAAAAAACTACTCCACCCATCTCTAGGCCAAAATCAATATGTGAGCATAAAATTCTATTGTAGGGAAATAAAGAGTATACAAAACAACAGACAAAAACCTAAACTTTCAATACAAGATGCTACTCAGGTGAAATTAAATTACTGGTATAACAGGGTCTCACATACCCCAAGCTTGTCTCAAACTTGACATATAGCTGAGGGCTGCCTTAAACTTCTGATCCTCCTGCCTCTGCCTCCTGGGTTTTTGTTATTACAGTCATGCAGTACTGTGTCTGGTTTATGGTGTCCTGGGATAGAACCTAGGACTTTGTTCAAGCTATATAAGTACTCTACCAGTTGAGTTTTATCCTTAGCCCGTTTAGAACCTAGAGAGATGACTCCAAGGTTAAGGACACTGGTTATTCTTCCCGAGGTTGGGTTCTTTTCCCAGCACCCATGTGGTACCTCAGTAATTGTCTGTAATTCCAGTTCTAAGGGATTCAATGCTCTCTTCTGGTTTCCCTGGGTACAAGGTGTGCATGTGGTGCACAGTTGTACATACAGGCAAAATACCCATACACATAAAATAATAAAATAAAACATATTTTTAAAGTAACTTAAGGAGGCTGGATAAATGGCTCAGTAGTTATGACTGAATATTGCTTTTTCCACAGACCCTAGTTCAGTTCCCAGCATCCATGTGGTGCAGTTCATAACCACCTGTATCTCCAGATCCAGGGGTATTTTATATCACTGCCTTGAGGACATTAACACATGTGTGCATATAGCAGCACAAAGACAGATAATTACAAATAATAATGATAAATCTTTTAAAGTAATTTAGTGGGTGGAAGAGATAATTTAGTGGTTTAAGAGTACTGGCTGCTTTTTTATTCAATTCCCAGCACCCATATGGAGGCTCACAACCATCTATAACTCCAATCACAGAGGATGTTGTGCTAACTTCTGGCCTCCATATGCAATGCACACATGTGCTACATGTTGTAATCTGCTGGCCTGGTCTGTCACCTGTGTACCCTGTCCCTTTTAAGAGACAAGCTCTGCCCGCTCCCAACTGCTTCCCTCCTCTGTCTGTCCCTTTCTCCTCTCTCCCTTCCCCTTCTCCTCTTCTCTTCACCTTCCATAATCCACTAAATAAACTCTAAATCCCAACTCTCTTTGCATGGCATATCTATCTGTCTGTCACCCACAGCAGTCTCCCACCTGCCAAGAGGATCCACCAAGGCCTTGGGTGACCTGTCACTGCCTCTCATGGGACTGGCCTCAGGTCACCTGTGTTATGTTTATAAATGATAACAGTACACCGACAGGCAAAACACCAATATAAATACATACATATGTATATATATATATATATAATCAGTGTGTGTATATATATATATATTATAAATTAATTTACTTTTTAAAATTTCCTAGAATATTTGAAAGGATAAATAGATGATAGCTATAAAAAGAATGAAACATTGTAAATAAAAATAGAGAAATAAAACAAGAATAAGTAAATATATAAATTAGAAATATTGAAGATAAATAAGATTTCAGTACAATTTTGAAAAATTGATACAAGAAGGAACATCTAGTTAGGAAAGACAAATTGAGGATCACATTGAGGAACATATCCAGAATCTGATGCAGAGAGATAAAATTGGTCGAGTAGGAATAACCATCAATTTAGAATTATGTATTTTAAGAAAAGAAAACAGCAAATGTCTGTCTTGTTTACTTCTCCAGTAGAAGTGAAACTCACAAGGTGAGAAATTCTCTAACAAAGCAGGGTTTCAGATGTCAGACACCTCCACACAGAACCAAATGCCTGCTGCCATCCTTCACCCCAATAACAAAATAACCCAGAAAAACAATACATAAAACCAAAGAAAGAAAATGTGTGACAGCTAAGACCAGGAGCAGAATGTAGAAACCAAGCAGTCTGAAACTGTAGAAAAGGGCAGTGCTACCATGTCAGACAGCATCAGGACAGGAAGTCACATGTCCAGTGATGAGACTGGTGCTTTGTCCTAATCATAAGCAACCACTGATCTCCATGCCAGTGAGTTTGAGAAAACTAGTGGAAGGGGAAAGTTTAGAACTATCTAGAAAGGAACTGGATATTTGTGCCTGAAGCTAGTAAATTACAGGCAGGAAATCCAAGCAATGAGAAACAGACACTTATTAAGGCCTGGAGCTACAGCTTCAGAGGTGTATTATTTTTGATATTATTCAGTTTTGAATATGTACTGCTGGGGATAGAATACAGGGCCTTTCCTTACATACTAGGCAAGAACTCTTCCATAGACTTACAACTCTGCCCTGAAATATTCATTAAATGGAAGTAAGGTAGCTAAAGAGGAGGCTGAAAGGAACAATGATGAGTAGGGCATGGAGATGCTTGCTGAGAGCCAAGCGCCCAGCAGACTAAAGAAGGAAAGTGGCCATAGTTCCATAGCAAAAGCCTCTCTCAAGAGATGGGTCAGCAGTTAAAAGCACTGGCTGCTCTAGATAGCCCAGTTTCCATTCCCAGAACCCACATGGCAGCTCACAACCTCTGTGACTCCAGTTCCAGGGTTTCCAATGCCCTTTCCTGGCCTCAATGGGCACTGTATGCACATGGCACACAGACATATATGTGGGCAAACACTCATACATGAAATACAAATTTAAAAATAAAATAAGTCAAGAACAACAGAAACTTCTTAGAGTTAAGTGGTGACAGGGTTAGCATTAGAATGAGAGCAACATGGTGACCACATCAGAGAGAGAAGAGAACTTCTAGGGTCTCAAAGGCTCCTAGGGAGTCAAGCAAAGAATGCAAAACCCCAGTGGATTTGGCAGTCTGCCTGTGGCAAATGGTTTTTTTGTTTTTGTTTTTTTTTGTTTTGGCTTGGGTTTTTTTTGTTTTGTTTTGTTTTGTTTTGTTTTGTTTTGTTTTTGTAAGCAGGGTTAGTGTCATCATGTAGTGGTAGCCATGCTGCTGGTGTTTAAGAGCTGCTGGCAGTCTGCACATGTGCAGAAAAGAGCATAGGAAGGAAACATATCACACAAGTGGAGATGGTTATGACAAGCCAGAGACGTGGGGACTGACTTCACCCTGGATAAAGAACCCCGAAGGACAAGTAGCCTCTCCCTTTGGAAACAACAGGAAGCTCCAGGCCAGGTGATTGGAAGAGATAGTGACAGAGTGGAGTAGGGGATTCCTGCCACAAAAGAAGAGGAGATGAGGTCATTGCTGAGAATGAGAGGATGGGGGCTAAGTAGGGTCCTCAGGAATCCTGAGGGATCCTGGGCACTGTTTGCCTCACCCATTCCCCAGTCACCGCTGCAGAGAATTATTGTGGAACTCACAAAGAATCCTTCCACCCTCTAATTGGGATTGAGATACATCCCTAGATCTATCTCAAAAGAAAAAATAGATGACTGGAGGGATGGCTCATCTATTAAGAGCACGTACTGTACTTTTAGAGAACGCATTCATTTCCGGGTATCCACATCATGGTTCCTGTCTCTAACTCCAGGTACTAACGTGATGCCCTTTGTAGAGAATTCCTTGGTCTTTGATTTAACCTACAGATAAGTTTTGGTTTACTTCAAATCTTCTCTGGGTACTTATAACACCCAATGTAAATGTAAATAGTTATGCTGTATTGTTTGGAAAACTGACAGGTAGTCTGTAGATGTTCAATACAGCCATACATATTTACTTTTTGGGTTTAATTTTATTTTATTTTTTTTTAGATTTATATATTTACATATTTTTATTTTATGTCTATGAGTGTTTTTCTTGGATGTATGTCCATGCATGCATCCTGTGCCCTTAAAGGTCAAAAGAGGATGTCAAATCCTCTAGAACTGAAGTTGTGGGTGGTTGCCAGCCAACAAGTGTGTGCTAGAAACTGAACCCATGTTCTCGGCAAGAACAACAATTGAGCCATTTCTCCAACCCCTACTTTTTATTTTTTGAAAAATGATAATCAGTAGGTAATGTATCTCAGTGGTAGAACTGCTTAGCAAGTAAGGAACCCTGGGTTTGGGTTTAAAAAAAGAAAACAAAGTTGAAAGACTGCTGTGAGTTCAAGGTCAACCTGGGCTACAGGCCCTGTCTCAACAAAAAACAAACAAACAAGACAAAGTATGGGCAGGGACGTGGCTTCAGTTGGTAGAGTGTTTGTTGCCAGTCATTCAGGAAATAGCCAAGGGTCGAATCTCTAGCACTACGTAACCCCAGATGCCGGAGCACACATCTGTAATCCTCACAATCCAGAGGTAGAAGCAAGAGGATGAGAGGGTGATGTGTTCAAAATAGGATTAGAAATTTAAAGTCATCCCTATTACATATTGAATTGGGATCAGGTCAGCCTGGGAGATACATGAGGTCGTTTCTTTTCTTTTCTTTTTTCTTTCCTTTTTTTTTTTTTGGTTTTCAAGACAGTTTCTCTGTGTAACAGCCCTAGCTGTCCTGGAATTCGCTTTGTAGACCAAGCTGGCCTTGAACTCACAGAGAACTACCTGCCACTGCTCCGCGAGTGCTGGGATTAAAGGCGTGTGCCACCATAGCCCAGCAAAGTGAAAAAGGAAAAGGAAAAATTTTATTCTTTTTTTTTTTTTTTTTTTTTTTTTTTTGTTGGTTTTTAGAGACAGGGTTTCTCTGTGGCTTTGGAGCCTGTCCTGGAACTTGCTCTGTAGACCAGGCTGGTCTCGAACTCACAGAGATCTGCCTGCCTCTGCCTCCCGAGTGCTGGGATTAAAGGCGTGCACCACCATCGCCCGGCGGAAAAATTTTATTCTAGGTTGGTGAATTCTTCAGAGGTAGAGCCAATGGACAGAAAGAACTAACTGTGTGTCCAAAATATGTCTGAATTTCCAACAGTCACATTTTCTGTGGGTTTATTCTGTACTACATAGTGTTTGGGGGTTTTCGTGTTGAAGCTTTTGCTCTGTAACAGATCCTGGTAGGTCGCCTATTTGTGGAGATGAGATGGGAATACTCACACTTAGCCAGGAGAAAACCTGCCCTGCATGGAAGAGGACCTTCAGAGGGCAAGACCCAAAGACAAGTTCTACTGACCACCAGAGTGTGGTCTAGTTCTAGTTGATATGCTTCACCTCCACAGGACAAATGAGTAACAACACCAAATTAAAGGTGAAGTTAAAAAAGAAAAACTCCACACCTGCCAATCTAATAAGCCTAGTGAATATAGGTAGGCCATTGGCCTGATGTGTCTGAATGTGATACAGCTAAGGCCTCACAGAAAAACAGTCATGAAAATTTTGGAGTTGGAACAAACTTTTTCACTGTCTATGATTTCCTCTCATGCGCAAAAGTTGTGATCAAAGACAGCAAAGGAGATGCCGTTATCTCCAACCTGACAGTTAAGGGCAACATTGCTGTTTTCTCTGCTCCATGCCTTCCCGGTGAACTTAAACAAAGGCACTTAAACAAAGGCTCTCACACCAATTCCTGCAGTGGGCTAGAAAAGCTGTTTCACATGACCCCTCAGAACTGGGACTCATCAAGTAGAATAAAGTATAGACAGCTCTCCATACCCATAGGCCCTAACTCCATGGGGTCAGTCAACCAGCCACAGAACAAAAGTATTCATAAAAAGATTTCCAGAAATCAAAACTTGAATTTGTTCAGAAGAGTACTGAAGTTGCAGGAATGAAGTAGTGTACAGGAACCATGACTTAAGCATTATAAGTAACCTAGAGAGAATTAAAAAAAAGGGGGAGGGCTTAGGATGTAGCTTAATTAATAGACTGTTCACTTAGTGTGCTTTGAAAGAAAATAATCCCCATAGGGAGGGGCACTATTAGGAGGTGTAGTTTTGTTGGAGTAGGTGTGGCCTTTTTGGAAGAAGTGTATCACTGTGTGGGTGGGTTCTGAGGTCTCCTATACTCAAGCTATGCCCAGTATAGAACACAGTTCTGTTTCTGATGCCTGCAGATCAAGATGTAGAACCCTTAACTCTTTCTCCAGCACCATGTCTGCCTGCATGCTGCCATGTCCCAACATGATAATAATGAATTAAACCTTCGAAATTGTAAACAAATCCTAATTAAATGTTTTTCTTTATAAGAGTTGCCATGGTCACAGCAATAAAAACCCCTAACACACCTAGCTAGTATGCACCTCAGTTCAAACCCCATAAAACACATAAATCTATAGGTTACAGTGGTGCACACTTGTCATAACAGCACTCAGGAGACAGAGGCAGGAGCATCATTCTGATGCTTCATAGTCCTTGACTACTGTAGTGGTTTGAATGAGAAATGTTGAGGTCTTTTTTTTTTTTTTTTTTTTTTTTTTTTTTT
>NW_026068376.1:23387-25014 GCF_014885135.2 Alexandromys fortis | reverse complement strand
TTTTTTTTTTTTTTTTTTTTTTTTTGTATCCTCCATCGGCCATAGGCCATGTAGTTGTATACTTGGTCCCCAGCTCGTTGGGAAGGTTTTGAAACTTTTAGGAACCTTGCTGGAGGGCGTAAGTCACTGGGAGTTGGTTTGCAAAGTTCAGTCTCTCTGCTTCCTGCATGTGGATGGAAGTATGAACTCTCAACTTAATCTGGCCACCTGCTACCATTCTTTCCTCAACATTATGAACTCCCACTCTGGAACTGTAAGCCGAAGTAAACTTTCTTCTTTAAGTTACTTTTGGCCATGGTGTTTGTTACAATAGGAAAGTATGCAGTAAAGCTACATAGCAAATGCATTGCCAGACTGTCTAAATGAGACCTATTACAAAAATAAACAAATAAAACCTGGAGAGTTAAGAGAGGAAGGAAGGAAGGAAGGAAGGAAGGAAGGAAGGAAGGAAGGAAGGAAGGAAGGAAGGAAGGAAGGAAAAATGAATACAGGGATGCTGGGTATAAACTGCACTCATGGAACTCTAGCACTTAGGAGGCAGAGGCAGGAGGATCAAAGCCAGATTGGTCTACACAGTAAGACACTGTGCAGTATGATTAGTAAAAACCCAGAGAGAGTTATTGAGGTCCTACAAGCCTGTCTCAAACTAACCAACAAGCAAAATACAGGGAGGACATGGTTTATCAGGGGTCACAGAAATCCCTGGAGCCAGCCTTTTGCAGACATCCAGGAATGGCATAACTGGCTTTGCAGACAATCAGGAACTGCAACTGTCATTCAAGCTGCCTTTCTCGAGTTTGTCTTAACAGACTCATGCCCTACTGACTGAGCTGGCTGGGCACACTAAGTTTTAAAACAAACCAAAGAAATAGAAGTACCAAGTGACCCAGAAGAAAAAAAAATCAACTAGCTTGCAAAGACCTGGGGTCTCTCTCAATTCAAAACATTGCAGATGGATGTTGTTCTGTGCCCATTTGTCTTCTGTCATCTTTGGAGGAATTAGAGTACTGCTGCTAAGGAGCCAACCTGTCTCCTTTTGTTATGAAATTTTTTTTAATTATTAAATACTTAAATGCCATATTCTCCAAATCTCTGAGCAGTTGAGGGCTATTTATTAGGTGTAACTATAGTATAGAATCTGTCTGGAGAGAAAACTGCTTGCAACAGAAGGTTAACGGCAGAACTGACAATGGTATAGAAACAGCTTAATATATTTTAAATGAGGTTGCATAAAAAATGTAAAGTATTTTGTAAGAGAATTAAAAGTACATACCAGGATCAGAGAGTCCGGTTTTATCCCATGCTGTTCCCGTCACAGTCCAGCTGGCTTTGGTGAGCTCCCAATAGATCAGCCCCACTGTCTCAGTGGGTGGGTGCACCCCTCGTGGTCCTGACATCCTTGCTCGTGTTTTCCCTCCATCTGCTTCTCATTGGGACCTTGGGAGCTCAGTCCAGTGTTCCAGTGTGGGTCTCTGTCTCTATCTCCATCCATCACCAGATGAAGGTTCTATGGTGATATGAAAGATATTCGTCAGTAATGCTATAGGATAGGGTCAGTTCAGGTTCCCTATCCTCAGCTTCCCAAGGGACTAACTGGGGACATCGCCTTGGGCTCCTGGGAGCCACT
>NW_026068376.1:14896-19151 GCF_014885135.2 Alexandromys fortis | reverse complement strand
CCCCTCCCTCTCCAGTCCTAAGAGCAGTCAGGGTTTCCTGCCCTGTGGGCAGTCCAAGGTCCTCCCCCCTCCGTCCAGGTCTAGGAAGGTGAGCATCCAAACTGACTAGGCTCCCACAAAGCCAGTGCATGCAGTAGGATCAAAACCCAGTGCCATTGTCCTTAGCTTCTCAGTCAGCCCTCCTTGTCAGCCGCATTCAGAGAGTCTGGTTTGATTACATGCTCCGTCAGTCCCAGTCCAGCTGGCCTTGGTGAGCTCCCAATAGATCAGCCCCACCGTCTCAGTGGGTGGGTGCACCCCTCGCGGTCCTGACTTCCTTGCTCATGTTCTCCCTTCTTCTGCTCCTCATTTGGATCTTGAGAGCTCAGTCCAGTGTTCCAGTGTGGGTCTCTGTCTCTATCTCCATCCATCACCAGATGAAGGTTCTATGGTGATATGAAAGATATTCGTCAGTAATGCTATAGGATAGGGTCAGTTCAGGTTCCCTATCCTCAGCTTCCCAAGGGACTAACTGGGGACATCGCCTTGGGCTCCTGGGAGCCAAGGTCAATGGCAAGGGGTTTTGATCCTACTTCATGTTCTGGCTTGGTGGGAGCCTAGCCAGTTTGGATGTTCACCTTCCTAGACATGGAGGGAGGGGGGAGGACCTTGGACTTTCCACAGGGCAGGGAATCATGACTGCTCTTAGGATAGGAGAGGAAGGGGGAGAGGAGTGGGGGGAGGGGGAGAAGAGTGGGGGAGGGGGAGGGGAATGGGAGGCTGGGAGGAGGCGGAAACTTTTTTTTTCTTATTCTCAATAAAATAAAAAAATGAAAAAAAAAGTACATACCAGTTTAAAATATAAGACTTATTGTTTCTGTAGTCTAAAATGAGATGCAATGAACAGACAATTATAACATTTAATAATAAACATAGGTGCATTTAAGTTACATGTGTATGAACATACATACACAGAGTGAACAGGAATTGGGTGAAGTGGATGCTCTTGGTGGGCTATACCAAAGGCATGCCACTGTGCAAAATACACATGCAACAGAGTCAGCAAGAGGAATTTAGAGAAAAAACCATAAGTAAATCAGGGGGTTAAAGATGGCGATGAAGTCACCTGACCTCAGTTAAGATGGTGGTAAGGTCACCCATGTAACAGAGTTAACAGAACCAGTCAGGGAATACCTCACTAAATGACAGCTGAACATGGTCATCTGACCTGGCTCTCAGCCAAGATGGCGGCAAAGTCAAGTAACCTCAGTCAAAATGGCAGGAGTCACATGTTGTATGGAAAAGTCACAATTTTTGAGCTCCAGGGATTTTAAGGTTAATAATAAGAGAGACCTTAGAGGTGTGATCTGCCCTGTCACTGAGCCCCATGCCACAAGCTTCAGAGGGGAGCAAAAGGCTGGAATTGAAAACAGCTACCTCGTGGATCCAACCAATCTTATTGACAGCAGTAGTGATGACAGGGACAGTTTGAGGAAACTCCTTCCATTTGCCTGTGCACTGACAGCAGTTAGAAAGCTCCCATAAAAGTGGAGCTGGCAGAACACTGGTGGAGTGAGGGTAGGAGCTGAAGAAGTAGGGCATTAAGGCCTGGGTTTTAGGACCTCTAAAAGGCTTCCATCCCAGGGAGGAGCAGACATGGAGCACATAGCTGAAATCATGAAAACCCCCAAAAATGATGACATTACAAGGCCTATAATGGGACGTCTCCCCCTATAGGTGGGGCGACCACCACAGGACCCATGGGAGAGCATCCTCTGTCCCTGGGTGGAGTGCTACAGCCTAACTGGACTCAGTCGGGATGACTCCGAATCCAGAGAGGCCAGAGGCTGCTCTGAGTGGCCTTTTATGGTGAGGGGGAAAAGCAAAGAAAAGAAAAAAGAAAAAAGAGAAAGAAAAACTGAGGGACCCTGGGCCCACAGTCAAATGCACCACAAAGAGTGTGCAGTGTTAGTGTGGGAGGACTGACCCCATGTCAGTCTGGTCATGATTTTAGCTAAGGGAAGCAATCCAGAGATGAATGTCAGTGAAGGACTCAACCATAGCCTTAAAGATCATGGTAGGAGGCAGTCCCCCCATTTCTAGGAACACCAGAAGATTGCCAGGAGCTCACCGGTCAATTAAGTTGACCAGAATTGGGGACACTTACCAATTCTCAGCCAGGCATATGAAATATGTGGTTGTTGTGGAAAAAAAATACCTGGTTCCGGATCCTGACCCCAGGAGAAAGGCTCAGGGCAGGAGAGTCCTCCGAGCCTCAGCACCAATATAACGGTAAAAATAAAATGCTGTGGATCCCAAGTGGCTGCAGCAGGCAGCAGGCCATGAGACCATGCTGCAGGTTCCCGAGCTGAAGCAGTCAGTAGGCAGTGGGTCCCAGGCATGGTGCATGAGACCATGCTGCAGGTCTCTCAAGGTGGCTGGTCCTGGGCAGGGAGCCGTGGGGCAGGCAAAAGACAGAGACATGGGTAGGCACGCCATGCAGAGTGGAGTTGGATATTTATTTAGTGGGTTATGGAAGTATGGAAGGGAAGAGGGAGAAGAAGAGCAGAGAGAAAGGCATAGAGAGAGAGAGAGAGAGAGAGAGAGAGAGAGAGAGAGAGAGAGAGAATGGGGAGAGAGAAGTGGAGAAGACAGAAGCTGCCTCTTTGAGAGGGAGATGGAAAAGGAAGAGACTCACATTGCAGGCAGGAAGATCTGCCTCAGCATATGGGGGAGGGAGTATGTGTGGCTTGTTTCTCAAAGAGACAGAACAGATCATTATTACACTAACACAATGGAGAAAGGAGGCCGTTCTGGGAGACGAAATGCTAGGCTCAAAGAGCCATATATATGGAAGCATATGGGGAGGCCTAAGTGGCCTAGCTGAAATAGAGGGGGAAATTGCTGCATAAGGAGAGAATGAAAATGAGTGGTGAATGAAAGGGAATGAGAACCATAACAGTAGTTGTACAACTGACTACCAGCTGGAAGGAAGCACAGACTGACATAGTTGGAGGGATTGTAGTGATCCCTGAAGGTGCTCTCTCCTTTACTTGATACTCTGTTTGCTGGGTCTGGGCTCTCAGCTTCTGTACTCTATATGTCCCATCAGTGGGTTCTTCTTCCTCAGAATCTACAGACTTGGCTACACAAAAAGCTGAGGAGATGCAGTTTTCTGGTTTCTTATCTGCCCTTTGTGGAGCCTGGGGCCAAAAAGGAGTGTATGGGTGGGCATGAGGAGAACATTTGTACTACAATCCACATGTGCTGTAGTGGTCTGTTTGGGTGGCAGAAGGGCTGAAAAGGAAGAAGTAAAGTTTAAGATGAGGATGTATTTGCAGACAGGTTCTTGCTATGGAACTACTACATACAGGCTATTCTCAGACTCACTCTTGAAGCCCAGGTTGCCTTGAACTCTAAAGTCTTCTGTTGGGATTGATTATATGTGTCAACCACCACACCCAAACTTGAAAAACACTTTAAAGGTAGAAGCAAAGCCCAGTTGGGATGTAAAGCTTGAGTAAAATGGAGGAATCAAGGGTGAGTAGGCTTTTTTAGCTGTAAATAGTAGATGTCAGTACCAGGTAGAGTAAGAAGATGCATCCTTCAGATTCTAGGAATGCAGCATGATTGCAGGGGTTAGTTGCTGCCTCTGGAGGAGGGGAAGCTTAGGAACATCCTGGAGACCCACAATCCTCTTACTCTAAGGGCTTCAAATCATCTTTAGTTCTATGCTCCAGTCCTTTCCAATCACATCATTCTCTTTACTGCTTTTCCTTCTCTCCCTGAGGTCCAACTCAATGGACAGCTCCCCCCCTCTACCCCCCAGTGTTTGACAAGAGAAATCTTGGTTAATTTCTGTTCTGTGTTTGACCACAATCTTAGTCCTTGAACCCAGCTGAGTGGGGGGTCAGAGAAGTCTCAGTCCAGGAAGATGCGGGACCCTACTTTGGGTCAAGCTCATTACATGTCAAATCCATGAGGCTGGGGAGAAAGTCATCTAAGAAAGTCATCCTTGAAACAGTTTCTATACCTGTTTGCTCACCACCATCACTGCTTAATTGGTTTTGACTTTGAAATACTTCTCTTAAAAATTTTGTTTTGAGTTTTGAGACATAATTATCACTCTGCAGCCCAAGCTGTGCTTAAATTCACCAAATAACCTACGTTATTCCCAAGCTAGCAGACTTCTTGTCTCTTGTCTTTATCTCCAGAATACTGGGATTACAAGCATGAGTCACCTATCCTAGGTTTAGAACGTATGTGTTTAAATATA
>NW_026068376.1:0-14842 GCF_014885135.2 Alexandromys fortis | reverse complement strand
ATTTACTTTTTGTTGTGTTTTGTTTTTAAGACAGGGCCTGAATCTGTAGCCCAGATTGGCCTCAAATCCATAGTGATTTCCTCTGAGGATTATAGTCCTGAGCTACCACATATGGCAAAATTAACCATCTTAACTTTTTGAAGCATGCAGTTCAGTGGTATCAAGTAATTTACAATTCCTACTATATATCATCATAATTCTTCATGCTACCAAATAGAGGCTCTGTTTTCATTAAACAGCTTCTCTACCCGTAGCTCTGGGCAATTCCCTTTAGTCATTATGGATTGGATTAATCTAAATGCCTCATATAAATGAAATTCTGTTTGTCATTTTGCATCCTGCTTTGATCATTTACCATATTAGCATCAAAGTTCATCCATGGCATAGCATGTACCAGAATTTTTTCTTTTTAAGAGTTAATAATATCCCACTATATGTACACAACAAATTTTGTTTATCCAGTCGGTCATCTATGGTTCTGTCTTAAAGTTTAAAGGAAACTTTAAAGCAAAGCAATAGAAAAGGTCAGAATATAATCACGAAGGAACAGTTGGCCACATGAGTGAAAAAACTCAGAGGACTGTCCTACCTTTCAAAATGTATTAATTATTATTGTGTGCATTCATGATATGTGTGCAGGCTGCACATGCCATTGTACACATATGCATGGTGCATATATAGAGGTCAGAACACTGCTCGCAGGAGTCAGCTGTCTTCTTCAACTTTTCTGTGGATTTGAGGAATTTAACTTGGATTTCCAGTTTAGTGTCAAATGATTTTTTTTTTTTTACCTGCTGAGCCCTCTTGCCAGCCTGGTTCTATCTTTTCACTATTATAAATAAAGATGCCATGACAATGGAACACGGCTATCTGGGTTTCTGTTTTTCAGTTCTTTGGGGATAACCCAGAAGTAGAGCTCATGGTGTCTATGGTAATTTTGGGTTTCACTTTTTCTTTTTTTTTTTTTCTTTCTTTTTTTCTTTTGGTTTTTCAAGATGGGTTTCTCTGTATAACAACCTATCCTGGAAGCCATTCTGAAGACCAGGCTGGCCTCAAACTCACAGAGAGTCCCCCCTGCCTCTGCCTCCCAAGTGCTGGGATTAAAATCATGTGCCACCATAGCCTAGCTGTGTTTCACTTTTTACAAATTACTGTTTTCCTCAGTGACCGTTTATCCTTTGTACCAGCAATGCACAAGGCTTTCAATATCTCTGCATCCTCTTGATACTTTTAAAAAAATATGGGCAGACATAAGCTAGGGCTGTATATTGTTGAAGTTTTTATTTATATTTCTTTAACAAGTGATGGTGTGGCCCCTTTCTTGGTCATTTGACCATTTGTGTGTGGGTGTGTGTATATATGCCAAGGCACTTATGTGGAAGCCAAGGACAGCTCTCAGAAGTCGGTCTGAGCAAAGACTAGGACCCACCTTGTCTTTCAGACAGAGTCTTTTGTTTGTGTGACTGTTTATGCCAGGACAGCAGGCAATTCTCTTTTCTATAAGCTTGTTGGGAACCACAGATTCTCACTCTGGCATCCAGTTTCTACATGGGTTTGGGGTCAAACTCAGGTCACTAGATGTATTCAGCAAGTGCTTTTACCTGATGTGCCATATCCTTAGTCTCTCAATTTACATACCTTCTTTGGTTCTTTTTCTAGTATGAATGATTGAACCCAGAGCCTCACTCAGTATAAATGCAGAAGCTTTACACCCCCAGTCTCTCACTTTAATTTTTTAACATTTATTTTTATGTGTTTTTGTAAGTGCACCATATGCATGCAGTTCCAGCAGAGGCCAGAAGAGGGATACCATGGAACTGAAATTCCAAGGCTGCCTCATGTGAGGGCAGCTCTTGTTCAGATTTTGAATTCTGGTTTTGAATTCATGGCAATCATCCTCCCTTAGTTTGCTGGGATTGAAGGTGTTAACCACTATATTTGGCCTCATGTATTTGTTTGTTTGCTTGCTTGTTTTTATTTTTGTTTCCTTTGAGACAGGGCCTCACTATAAAGCTCAAATTGAATTTGAGTTCATAATTCTCCTGCCTTAGCCTTAGCCTTGGGCTCCAGTGTAATTGGGAATGCAGACCTGCATCTCTGGACTGTTGAGAATTCTTTGTTGGTGGTGGTTTTGTCTTCTTTAAAGGTTTAGTTTCTTTTTAATTATGTGTATGCATGTTTCTCTATGTGGGTATGTACACTGGAATGTGGGTACATGGCCAAAACCAGAGCATCTAAATCCCTTACTTGCTCTTAATCCATCTCTCCAACTTTGACAAGAGTTCTTCTTATATTCTGGATAGTAATCCATCCAGATTTGTATAGACTTCTCTTTTTTGAGACTATGCTCAGGCAGCCTTGAACTGGGTAGCTGAAATGACCACAAAGTTCTGAACCTTCTGCTTCCACCTCTGTGAGTGCTGGCACTTCACTGAGCAGGCACTCTACTGACTGAGCTACATCGGTTCTGACTGATAGTCCTTTGGGGTACACAAGTTAACTTTTAAGTACAATTTACTGATTTTTTTCTCTTGTGTTATTGATGCTTTTTGGTATTATGGTCATTGTTAAGTCTGGAGCTTAGCCCCAGCCCCTGGCATCCATCCCAGCCTGCTGGCCTGGGAGTATATTGCTCTGGACTCCAAATCCCAGCATGCCTTGGGAGGGGGTGTCAGGACCACACCCACAGAGTATTTAAGTGGGCTCCCAGAGGGGAAACGTGTGGTTTCGGGTTTGCATGTGCTGTGCACTTTCCACATGCTCGGCCACCTGAGAGCACCTTACCTAATAAAACGATGGACATTTTAATTTGATTTGATCTGATCTAATTAGATTTCTTTGTGCTGGTGGAGCTGCCCTCTTAGTATTTTTTCCTAACAGTCATAATTTGAAATTTAGAAACAACTTATTAACTGAAAATAAATAATTGAAACCAGAGCCAAGAACCTTTTCATTTTACTTTTGGAAATCAATTGAACAAAGAAGTTGACGGGCTTTCTCAGTACAACACTAGTTAGTAAACATGAGACCAGTTCTCAACCTGTGGATTGAGATGCTTTTGGGGATCCAATGACCCTTACACAGGAATTGGCTAAGAGCATTGGAAAACAGATAATTACAATTCAAAACAGGAACAAAATTACAGTTATGAAGTAGCAACGAAAATAATTTTATGGTTGGTGGGTGGAACTGTCTTAAAGGGTCGTTGTAATATTCTGTTCTGTCCCTTTAAGAGACAAACCAAGCCCACTCACTCCCCTGTCCCCTGAAGGAAGCAGATCTTCCTTCCTGCTTGCAGCCTGAGTCTTTCTTCCTTTTCTGTCTCCCTTGAAGAGGCAGCTTCTCTCTCTCTCTCTCTCTCTCTCTCTCTCTCTCTCTCTCTCTCTCTCTCTCTCTCTCTCCTCTTCTCCTCTTCTTCCTTTCCCCCTCCATAACCTACTAAATATCCAACCTCACTCTGCATGCCTACCATGACTCTGTCTCTTGCCTGTTGTGGTGTCTTCCTGCCACTGCTTGGGGACCTGCAGCCCTCCCTGCCCGGGACTGGCTGCTCTTGGAACCCCTTGCCCACTGCCTGCCACCATGCACGGCCTGCTGCCTGCCGCTCCAGGGGATCCTGCTGCGTTTTTTATTTAATCCATTTCAGTCAGTCGTAGCATAGAGAAGCTTAAGAACCACTGCCTGACAACCCAAGTCCATGGCTCGCTCCTAGACCTTCACTTGTCCTGCAAGTAGACAAAGCAGGTGAGATATTGAGAGGCTTTAAGAATAGCCTTCAAAGCATATATGTGTTTCTTTTTCTTCTTTAGAAATGTACAAGTTTCTCCCTTATGTTAAAGAAAGACTTTAGAATGAAGAGTAAGTATGAGATGTTTTTGCCCATTGTTTAATTTCTGGGTACCGCCTTTTACTAGAGCAAGGCCTCCCCTGCTTATAATGAACTAATTGTTAGGAAATTTTCCTAACGCGAGCTCTCTACGGATGCAAAAATTCCAATCGAGCCAAATTACAGCAAGCCAAATTAAAAAATATCCAGGTTTAATGGGATTCCTGCGCTTTCGGGTGGCCCTGAAAGCCAACCTGAAAGGGAACCAGAAGGCCGCTAACCAGGAGGAAGGAAAAGAGACCAGGAGGAAACTTTCCAGGGAACCAGTTTAAATAGACTGAGGGCGTGGTCAAGATTTCGGCGGTTAGTCTTGACCCTCCTCCAGGGAGGGGTCAAGACTTGGTGGGTAACAGGGATGGGGCCTCCATCTTTGGAGGGGTTTACACTAATGGTTGGCTATCTAGAGCTACTAGGTCTAAGCAGTCTGAATAGCTTCAGTCCCTGCCCAGCCAGTATTTTGTAAGCTAACGGATAGTGTATCATTTGAATTGCTGAGGATAGTTCCTCTGCCCCTCTTCCATATGATTGGTGACTGTTAAAGGAATTTAGGAAGTCTCACATTTAGGTCTCTTTTTGTGATGCTGAAACAGGAGTCAATCTGATAGTTGGGCATGGGGTCGTGTAGCTTTTCCAGGAAAAAAGAAGTTTTTTATTAAACGAACAAAAAAAAAAAAAAAAACCTCTGGAAGATCCTAAGGTTTTAAAGTCGTAATCTTGTCCCGAGTTCAGTAGGGACAGTATCTGGGCGCTTAGTGAGACCGTGAAGCGGGATTTTGCAGCCAACACCGTTGTATATAGGCACTTGCAAATTTGAACCTCCTGGACCTCCATACCCCCAGAGCCGTTTGACAAAAGGACAGCCTTTCATGGCTACCCCTGTGGCCTCACTGCTCCCCAACTTTCTGCCCAACAGATGGTCTACGTTCCAGTAACAAGTTTAGAAAGTAGCGCCTTCCAAACACGCCGAGGGTGAAGCACGGGCCTCCCGGGAAAGCGGCTGTTCTCTGTATTTCTCCGGGATGCAGGTCTGGTTGGAAGAAGGGGGATCCGCGAGGGTAGCGGGGTAGTCCCGGAGGGCCAGGAGCCCGGCCGAGGGAGGGGCGGAGGTTGTCGAGGGACGTGGGCGCGGCCGCTAAGGCAGCCAGGGGGAGGGGCGCAAGGGGGAGCGGCGCCTCCCAACCCGGGTGAGAGGAGCGCGGCAGCCCCGCGGCGGCAGAGTGTGGAGGTGGGCGCGAGAGTTGGAGCGCGTTCGACTGCCATGGGCGTGCAGTGAACGACCCTGGTGCGACTTCTCCGGGCGGCGCGTGTCCTCGGTCACCATGAAAGGTAGGGCGGCTGCCGGCTTAGGGGCTCGTGGGAGGTCGGCCGAGATGCAGTCAGGGGGTGAGAGGCGGAGAGAGCCGAGCGCCCAGTTCACGCACAGACACCGGAACGCTGTGGAGCACAGCTAAAGCCCTCGAGGCTAGGGTTGGGACTCCCTCAGGCGCTCTCCTCAACCTCGGTATCCGCAGAGTTGTTTGGAGGTCCCAAGCCGTTGTTTACGGATTTCAGTTTCCAACTTTGTAATTGAAAAAACATGCGGAGGAAAGCTAGGCATCGTCATTCTTCCGGGTGGGTTTGCGGCTCTTGCCACTCTCCCGGTGACCCTTCTGCTGTCCCAGCCGTCGCAGTGCCACAGGCCGGCTGTTTTCCCGGGAGTCTGGACGTCCTCGTTGCGCGCGTCGCGCATCTGGCAATGATTAGGTGCCCGCGGAGTTCAGCTGGCTCGGAAAGTGCATTTGGCATCATTCTCTCTCGGATCTACTGACTGGAAAATAACTGCTCCCAGTTCTGCGCCCATTCCCTGCGCCCGCCCGAGGGATAGTTGTCCCCACGTGTTCCCCTCGGGTTCCAGAGATCTTGCGGGTATAGATCCCCTAGGTGGTATCCTCTACAGGCAGGTTTTTGGAAGTGTCGGAAGTTATCTTATTTTTTAAAAGAATCTGGAGAGGACGGCCTTGGGGGGCAGCCTTCAGTGGAGTGGAAACGCGCGGATTTGTCAACAGAACCTTGATTTATGTGGGAGATAAATAATTACAGTCGGGACGACCGCGGGGGTCGTTAAGGAAGGGGTGGGCGTGGTGTTGATGCCTGGCAGGAGTTCCCGGTTTGGGACTGGAGTGTTACACGTTTTTTTCCCCCAGCATGGTCCCGAGCTGGGTGTGAAATGCCTTCCAGCTTCTCCGGGCAGCGTTGCGATTGATCGCTTTAGCTGAGGGGAGCCCCAAGAGCTCTGAAAGTAACTTTCCTCCGGAAGGTTTCTGTGAAATGCAGTTTTATGCTGAACTACATGGAGATCCGTCCGGTGAATTCAATCGCCCTCCAAAGGAGTTGTATCTTCATTGGAGGGGACTCAAGACCCCGGCAAGAAACCGTACTGCACTCCAGGTGCTAAGAGCCTCGTCCGAAGGATAGGATACTCAGAGCAAACTCCAGAGAGAACTTGAAAACGCTGGGGCATGCTTTTTCGCTCCGCCTCCATTTCTCTCGCCTTATTTACAACTTAGAAAATGTTTGTGTTTCTTAGCTAGGGTTCCCCTACCCCTCAAAGCGGGAACTGAAATTAGACCCTCTCCTGAACTACATCCATTACTCCTCTCTGCTTTTTAGTTTAAGACAGGGAGACAGGGTTTCACTAAATTGTTCAGCTTGGTCTAGAGTCCGCAAGGAAGTGAACTTGATGAGAACCTCCTGTCTCAGCCTCCGAGAACCTTGGGTTACAGTTGTGCCATCTGACTGACTCCCAGGGCAATCTTTTTGCCAGTCATTAAGTCTATAGCAGTTTCTCAACTCCTGCGAGACAGTCCCCACCTCTGCCCTTCTGAGCTCTCATCAGTTCCATCTTGGTGCAGCAATTGCAATTTGGGTCTTCAGCAGGCGCAGCTCTGGAATGCAAAACACAACTACAGGTTTTAAACACATTTTGGGTGAGTCTAGGTTGGAAGCCCTGGAGATGGATCATGTTTTATCTTGTGGTCTGAGCCCATTAACACTCCCTGCCACACACCCCAATCACTTTCTGCCTCTGTTAGGAAGACTGGGTCCAGGGACTGGTGAATCCAGATGTAGGCTAGCCATTTTGAAAGCCTATTTTGTTTTAATTAATTGGTTAATTAATTAGCGAGGCCTTACTCCATAGCCCAAGCTAGCTCCTGATCCTTTTATCTCAGCCTCTCCAGTGCTAAGATAACAGGTGTGTGCCAGCATACCCAACTTAATTAGTAGCAACAGGGTCTTATTATGTAGCTCCGTCTGCTGTAGCTTTTATCTGCCTCCTTTCACCTCCTGAATTCTAGGGTTTCAGGTGCTGTGCCTGAGACACCAGGCTTAGCTAAAATGTTGACACCCATACTATACTTTTTGACAGTGTTGAGGGTTGACTTCAGTCCCTCCCCAGCCAGTGTAATCTTCTGACACTTAGCCATAAGTGAGTAACCCAACAACAGACTCCTTGGGACCCTAATTATGCCATGTGATTAATTCATTTAACTTCATTGGAATTTGATTTTCCTACTCTAGAGTTTGAGGCATGAGGATTGGTATTAATTCCAGTGAGAACTTTACTGGTCAGTACTACCTTTTTTTTCCCTAAAATTTCCTAATTGGTGAAAGTAGTGAAGACTGTGATCAGCCTTCTCTACTCACAGTTTCTACATCTGAAGACTCAACTGGGGATTGAAAATAAGTGAAAAAAAAAAAACATGGCTGTGTTGAACGTGTACAAACTTTTATCTTTATCATTGTCTAAAGACACAGTGTAGGAACTAGGTACAAAATATTGATCTTGTACTAGGCATTGTAAGTCATTTAAAGCTGGTTCAAAGTGTATGAAGTATACATATTAGTTACAGACAGTACTGTGCCTGGTTTGTTTGTTTTTGTTGTTTGTTTTGAGACAGGATCTCACTCTAGCCCAAGTTGTCCTTATTCTCAAAATGGTTCTCCCACATCAGCATTGAGAACGATAGGATTATAGGTATGCCCCACCATGCCTGGTGTATTATTTACTTATTGAGCTGTTAGGACTTGAACCCAATACCTCCCACATTTTAAACCTCTTCTCTGTGTTAGCCTCAGCCCCAGCCTAGAACCATTTTGAAATATTTATTTATTTATTATGCATACAATATTCTGTCTGTGTGTGTGTATGTCTGCAGGTCAGAAGAGGGCACCAGACCTCATTCCAGATGGTTGTGAGCCACCATGTGGTTGCCGGGAATTGAACTCAGGACCTATGGAAGAGCAGGCAATGCTCTTAACCACTGAGCCATCTTTCCAGCCCCCTATGTGAAGTTTTTAATGAGTGGTCATGGCAAAGGGAAAGCAAGGTAAATAAAATACAGTTGACTCCTTTTATCATCTGTGCGACCAGTCCCGAATGATATCAGTGGGAGACCTGTCTTGGCTTTTCACAGCGTTATTTTAATGACGGGAAATAGAGTTGCTGATCTGCAAACGTTGCAAACTGCACATGAGGAGGGTGCATTAAGCCAACAAATTCCCGGATGGACCCATTGTCCTTTGATTGTCACCTTTTTGTTCTTCTGGAGCTCAGAAACTCTTCACAGAATGCCCTTGCCTGTGTAGCAGATGGTAGTGGATTCGACTCAACCTATCTCAATTGTCCCTCATGCTATCTCTCTCCATCTTCCTCTGACTCTCTCCCCTCCACCCAAATTAATTTCAGACAGGTCTTTGTGCTTTGGCTGACATTCAAAACTGTCACCTCCACGCACACATTAACTCCTAGGCCTCTGTCATCCCTCACATTAAAATTCTCTCACTGGTCGTCAGCACAGCTCGACTCAGCCAGCTAAGGGGCTGGCTCTAAGCAAGATGCGGTGACAGCAGGCTTCACGTGTGACAACCCCGGTCAATTTGACAGCAATAAGACACCCTCCTTAGAACCAGTTGCAGCTCTTGTTGACCCAAGTAGGAAGGTTATCCTTCTGAGCAATTCTCTCTTCTTCCCACGAGAGAGGAAGGTCAGGGGTTATCAGGCAGAGGCTGTGAATATTTTATGGAGGAAGACCACGATGACAAGATCAATTCATAAATTCCACGGGTGAGGCATGGCATTCACATTGTGAGAGAGTCATCTGTTGACTGAAGAGCCGCACTCTTTAAAATGACAACTCCCAGCTATGCGAACGTGGTGCTGGAAGAGGCTTTCAGTGACGTTGGCATCCTGACACGGGAAATAATCTTGATATTTATAAAGAAATTCTTTCTCAGTTTATAAGTGATAGGGGAAGAAGACTAGCTTGCTAGGCTAGTGCTCACTGTTAATCACATCAAAGCAACTTGCCCCTCCATCTTCCATGCCTGTTGTTCCTGGCACGGTCCCCCATTTAGACAGGTTATCTAGCCGGGACAACTACCTGTGACCGGGGAAAACATCAATGATGGTGAGGGTTTAAACATCCAATTATTTACTCAAATTTTTAGACTCTATGGAAACCATTTTTTTTAAATAACAGAAACAACTGTATCTACCTCAAAAGTTTTTACAAGCTCTTTCTGATACCAAGAAGACGCACGTAACATCAGAGCTGCCCTTTTTTTGTAATCTTCCTCTTCTTAATCTAGTTTACTAAATAAATATGAAAACTGCTTACAAGTTTAGAAGCCAAAACTCCATAAATGTACTCTGACAACTTCCCATCTAGCCTTACTTTATAACTCTGTGCCCCCTGCCTCCTACTGCTAATCGAAGTCTTTGACTGCTCATAGCCTTTGAGTAGCTGAGTCATAAAAACTATAGCCTTAAGAGATGTCTTTGGGAGTTTGCTGAGAGCAGAAAACATATTTTATTTGTTGTTAAAATGGCAGTCCCTATCATGGGTTTTGTACACACTGGAGCCCTTTCCATGTTTTATAGCATATGTCAAATGGAAACATCCAAGGGCCATTGACTCTTTGGGCAAGAGCCTATCTGTTTTAATTGGCTGGATTTTGCTTTTTAAGTGTCTATTATAACCAAGACATCACAATGCCTGTCAGGAAATGGAGTGGCAGACAAAGACCTTAGGAATGTGCTTAGTGACAGCAGAAGCGGAAGTGGGCTTTGCTGTCAAGAGTGAGTCTAAACTTAGGATGAGACACTGGAGAACTCAAACCTGCCTCCGTATCAGTAGGGCTGGTTTGACTATCAGGCACACCTAAACCTTTGTGAACATCAGAAAATCTGTGAAGAGACACTCTACAATCTCAGCCCCAATAAAGTTTTCCAGAATTGTCTCTAGATGGCTTTTAATTTAATTTAATTATTTTAATTTAATTCTCATAAAACATCTACCAGAAAGAAGAATGAGGCAAAGAATGAGATACTGGAGAAGAAACTGGGAAGTAGACACACAAAAACAATTGTCACGGTCAAGTTCAAGAACTGTGGTTCCCAGTGTGATCTCTTCCAGACAGGGCCCACAGGTTTGCTGGGTTTCTGCCACTCAGCACCACTGTGGCTACTCTTGGACTCCCTAAGGCCATATGGAACCTGTGTGTCAGCAAGAGCCTGGCCAAACACACAAGTAAGTAGTGAAAATGAGATTTAGGGGAGACTCCATAATAACACCAGTAAAGGAGGAGAAGACCTCGCCATTACATTCCCTCCAGGTCAGTGTGACATCAGCAATGGAAGAGAAATGTTTCTCTTTCACTGTCACAGCAGCTAGCATCTACAGCAGATCCCCACGGACAGGCCATATGGGTGACCTCGCCCAGCCCCGCAGACATCCTGGATACATCATTACTCCCATGTTTGCAGATGAGAAAGCTGAAGTGATGGAGCAAAGCCCTGCATCTACTTGTCGCAGATGCCGAATTCATGTAGACTTCCTTGAAACTGTATTGGGAGCTCCTGGCTCTGAGTTGCAGAAATGGAAAAGAGCAGACCCATTGACGTCACTGTTCTCAGGCTTACTGCGGACACAGTCTCTTCCTTGTAGGTTTTGGGGGCTCTGTTGCATCTACCTTCCAGACCTTTCCACTTAATCTCTTGACCTGTGTGAATATCAACCAAGTAAGAACACCTCGTTTCATAAATCTCATCCAAATTTTATAAATCTCAACCAAGTAAGAACACCTCAAATTTTATAAATTAAGAATTTTATATAGTTTATAACATGAATTTGTGTTATAAATTCATGTTTTTAAGAGTGGTTTAACTTTGTGTCAATGTACTAACTTCTTCCATTTTCCCCATAGCTGTGGCTAATCACCTTATCATATTGAGTCATGTCTGGATGTAGAATAAGAAGTCCCATATCTCTGTCCCAGCTTAATAAGAGAAATCATATATTATTAATATTTAAATATGTTCATCCCAACAAATTATAAAATGTGAGTCATTCTTACATTCAACACTGACAATTGATCTCAGAATTTGGAATCCTATTACATAACAATTTGTACATAAGGCTAAATTTAGAAATTAGACTCTAATATAAAAATAGGTACTTCCTCATTTAACACTTTGCTGAAGGAACGATAGATGACTTAACTGATTTTCTACAGTCCACAATGGCCTCCTTTGTTCATCTTCTGATTATGATCCTGTGTCAAACATGTGGAAAATTTGAACTTTATTTCCACATGATTCTGACACTGAAGTGAAGAATAAAAAGGTCAGGTGTGAAACTAATCATTTTAGAAGGACAAAAAAAAAGGCTCTAAGTTGTATGTGACACAGTGGTCCAGGTATCTGCATGCAATCTTGTAGTCATATTTCATTTGTAATTTGTTGTTGTTGTTGAAACAGCCTTTCTCTGTGTAACAGCCCTGGCTGTCTAGAACTTACTATGTAGACCAGGCTGGATTCGAACTCACAGAGACCTACCGACCTCTGCCTTCTGAGTGTTGGAATTAAAGGCATGCACCACCACCACGCGGCTTTCATTTGTATTTTAATAAATAACATTTGCCTGAAGTTCCGAGAGTAAAACAGCAGCACTGGCCAGCCTTACAGACCTGTCAGGGGTGACACACACCTTCAATCCCAGCAGTCACACTAGTTTGCCATAGAAACCACCAGGCAGTAGTGGTGAACGCCTTTAAATTGCAGCACTAGAGAGGAATATAAAATGGGAGAAGACAACTCTCACACACAGTCTCATTCTGAGATTCCTGGAGGCAGAATCGCCATTTCAGACCGAGATAGAGGTAAGAGTCGGTGGCTGGTTGTTTTGCTTTTCTGACCTTCAGGTTGAACCTCAATTTCTGTCTCTGGGTTTTTATTAATTGTGCTATACAATGTAGTCATGGAAACCCACATATTGCAACTTTACAAGTGTCTTCTTGATGTCTGAGGTCAGGTGGATGAATACATAGGCCCTTCATTAGGGCCTATGGCTCTCACAAGAAAATTACTTTTGTTTTGTTTTTCTCGTAATTGATGGCATAATGAATGTTGCTGCTTCAGAGAACTCCTTACCTTTAAAGCATTAGTTCTCAATTAAAACGTTATAATTATCTTGGATGCTAGCAGTCACAAACTAGCACCTGCTGAACCAACTTTCCTTACGTTAAAATACCATAAGAAAAGCAACCCCACAATTTCTGTGTCTTCTAAGTACAGGCTCACTTCTCACTCAGTTTACCTATTAGTGGCTGCTTCGCTGTTTTGGGGGAGGGGGTATTTATTTGAAAATCTAGTTAAGAAAGGAATTTCTCTCTCTGCAAGGCTGAAGAAAAGAGGAATAAGACTGGCCAAAGCTTTCTGATAACTACTCGAAAGTCAATGTTTCCTTGCATAACATAGGTGATTTGGCCAAGTATGGCATCAGTAGGAAATGTACTTCTCCAAAAATGTATTAAATCCTGCAGTGAAAGATGAGGGTAAAAATACCTTTCACAGAGAGACAGGAAAGAGTAACTAGAAACATGAATGCCATCTTCCAGACCAATTCTTTCCTCATCTCAAAATTTCTAGAACGAAAACATCCTTTGGTATAGGAGAAATCACAGTTGGCTTATATGGAAAAAGTGTAAGATGATAGACACAATCAAAACAGTGCTCCTCTCTCTCTCTCTCCTCTCTCTCTTTCTCTCTCTCTCTCTCCTCTCTCATTCCTCTTCTTACTTATCCTTTTCTTCCTCCCCCACCTCTTCCTATCCCCAACACCTTCATTCTGAAATTCAGTCAAGGTTCTGTCTACAAAAAGCATAGTTGAAGTGAAATAAAGGAGGTCAACAATTTAAATATATATTCACAAAATTGCATCTTTGGTCAGGTGCCAGTGATGATCTCTGTGTCTATAAATAGAGAACAAACCCAAGCCTAGAATGTCCACATTTTATCTTTATGGGCATCACCGGGCAAGCTTATCACATAGCTTCTGATTCAGTATATCTCTGAAGAGTCAAGGACTGTCCGTTTAAAGCAATCTCCCTGATGATATTGGCGCTGCTAACTCCAGGAGCACACAGAGCAGCAATGGTCCACACCACCTCCGTGCTTCAGTCAAACCTTCAGTTCTCCAAAGTCATATCAATTTCTCTACAGCCCATGTGGCTTGGATAAAGGTATATATAAATTGAATATAATATGAAATTAATTTTTATGACATTGCTTCTAAAGGAAAATACTTTTATTTTGTCATCTTTCTTATGATAACTAAGCTTTGGGCCATGTGGACAGTCAAGAGAATATATTATTTGGAAAAACAGATTATTAAAATTAGATAGGGACGTGAAACAGACTACAAAATAGAGCAGTGTTCTGTTCGTGAATATTAAAATAAAGACTCTTCCATAAGAGAGAACCTTGCTCCTTTGGGGGAAAACACACATACTGGGGTTTATTTTGATAGTCTTTTACATAGTTCAGTTCAGTGAATTTCTCTGCCATAGGGACTTCCTGTAATTATATTTTGTGCCTTCATCTTGACCGTGGGTTTCATTTGCAAGGGTGACAAGGCCATTCAGTCCCCAAAAACTGCATCATTATTAAGCAACAACAACAAAATAAAAAAAAAACTTAAACTCATTTATTTAAAGAAAAGTCAAAGCCCCCACCCCTACTTTTTCATAAAACAGAATTGTCCTGACAGGGCTTTCCTGTCCTTTTGAGTCAATAGTCTCAACTGGCTTAAAAATAGATGATCGTTTTACATTTATCATTTGAACAAACATGGGAAATACAGGAACAATCCTCATGGAATTCCCGGTGTAACTTTCCCATCCCTGCAGTTGGTTACGTGGTTCTGAGGGAATGGCGGATTCCGTAAAGGAATATACTAGAAACATCTTGGCATCTAACCTCCTGAGACACAGTACCATCTGAGAACAGTATCACTTGGAGGACACACTGATTTTAGAAACTCTGCTAAAATGCCCAGGAATGCTGGGAGTTCAGTGAAACTCTCCCTCCCGGGGACATGGGATGAGTTTAAGATAGCACTAAGACTTCATTCTGTACTTACGCCATTTCCTCTTGGTCACAGCTGTAATCTTGGGAGAGCTCCACTACCAGTTTCCAGAAAGAAATGTATGGAAAAGACTTGTTAGTTACTTGCCCTGGTGGTTTAACAAAGCCCCTGATAAAATCAACTTAGGGAAAGAAGAGTTTGTTCACAGTCCTGTGGGATACAGCCCAGCATAGTGGGAAAAACACAGCTGCAGGGTGGGAGTGTCCCAATTCATCTTCAGTCCTGAAGAGAGAGCAATGAATGCCTGCGTTCAGCTCCTCTCTCCTTTTTCTTCAGTCTGAGTCTCCAGCCCATGAACTCTTGCCACCCAGAATTAAGGAGGGCCTTCACATCTTTTTTTTTTTTTTTCCCATTCTTTCTTTCTTTATTTATTAAATTTTTCTGTCTCTTCCCCACCTCCGCCTCCCCTTTCCCTCCCCCTCCCCCAATCCCCTCCCCCTCCCTCGTCAGCCCAAAGAGCAATCAGGGCTCTCCGTCCCGTGGGAAGTCC
>NW_026068375.1:111193-121267 GCF_014885135.2 Alexandromys fortis | reverse complement strand
AGGGTTTGGGAGAAGCAGATAAGCAATCGTTCATTCTGGGCGCCCCTGAGTCTGTTCGTTTCATCCTCTTTCTGCAGAGTTCACTGGACCCCGTGGGGAATTCTTTTATTTCTGGTAGTTTCCTCCCAGGGCTCAGCAAAAGAGTGAGGCAGAGGGATTTCACTCTCTAATCGGGGATTCAGCACCCTTAAAGATGGTTTCTTGCTGTGTAACCCCCAGGAGCTGTGGTGTTCACTGTGGGAGTATCTCTGGTGGCCACCATGATACCGGATTCATGATAGGGATGCCACACTAGAACAGCCAAAAGGACCCTGTGCCAGTCAGGTCTGGGATAGGGCCTGTTGAGGAATGCAGGCTAGGACAGAGGTGACTTGAGCCAGGTCCTCAAAAGCTCATCTGTGTAAAGGTTGGTCCCATTTAGGTGTTTTGAGGGAGGCTGTGTTTGTGAGATTTAATTGGATCCTTGGGGCAGGAGAAGCCATAAGGGGACTAAGGGACACTATTATCAAGGAAGCAGAATCCGTATGCGCTCCATCTGTCACAACAGAGGGTGAGTGGTAGATGTTCCCTAGACCTCATAGCTGCTCAGGTGAGGAGGTATGGTCACTTTGAGGACTCAGAGGCCCACAACCATAGACATATCCTTGTACACAGTTCAACTCTTGGGGGAACTACACTTTCTGAGTCCCTTGAGGACAGGCCTTCGCATCCCCACTTGATGTTTTGCAGTCTTGTGGTTGGTTGAAAACAAGAACAATCTGTTATTTTCAGCAATGTTTCTAAGGATGTTTACCTCTAAGTCATGTGAGTTACGGTGATGAGCTTCCTGCCTTTTTTTTAAAATATTTATTTATTTAATTAGGTGTACAGCATTTCTTCCATGTGTGCCCACACGCCAGAAGGGGTGCCAGTTCTCATTACAGATGGTTGTGAGCCACCATGTGGGTGCTGGGAACTGAACTCAGGACCTCTGGAAGAGCAGGTAGTGCTCTTAACCTCTGAGCCATCTCTCCAGCCCATGTGTAGTCCAGGCTGGCCTTGAACTCCAGATCCACCTGCCTCTGCCTCCTTCAGCAAATCCTACCGACCTGTGCTACCAGAGCCGGCGAGCTTCCTGCTTTTGCTGGTTCGGCCTCCCCTACTGAGGACTGTATATACTGTGTGAGAAAGGGGAATAAAGGCTTGTCTGCAGAACCTGAGGCTGTGCTGTGTGTGAATCCCGAAGTACCTCACTCAGAAGAACTACAGTTGCCGTGCTGGCGTGGCAACACTGGCCCGACACTGGCAGCTAATCTTGCATTTGCTGGTGTTCCATTGGTCATGAATTTTTACAAACGTCAATGAATGACTATGGGGCTTTGAAAAAATGATTATATGTCTGTGTGTCTCTCTATATCTTTTGTTCTTTCTCTTTGTCTTTGTCTTTCCTCTCTCTCTCCCTGCTTGTGTGTGTATGTGTTTTCTTCTGGGAACATAGAGCATCATGGTGGAGCAAATGAACAAGATCCTGGTTGTGGAGGAGCTCGGTGGTGGCGAGTCCTTTGAATCTCTTTATCTTCCCATTCATGACAGCCCAGCCTTTGGTCTAGTTTCCTAGTCCGAGTCTCCAGGGCATGGTGACTAGTTGTTGGGGAGCCTGGGGAAGGAGTGGTAGACTCATCCCCACAAGAATTCAGAACGTGCTGGGAGATGTCACCTGCCATGAAGGGTGGGGTTGCTCAAAGCCTGTGGAGTGGAAGTCAGTCCATGGTATCACTCTGACAGCTTTGACGTGGGTTTTGGGTGCAAGATGAAGGGTCACATCTTGGCTTAGGAGGCTCCCCATTGCTCCTGGGCTGTGGCTCAGTGGGCACAGGCGGCACAGCTCTGCTCACCTGTTTAATCCATGGATTCCTGTACCGCAGGGATTCGTGGTTGAGAGTCCCACAACAGGGTCTCAGTCCCTCTGAGTGTTAGTCATCAGGACTCCTTTATGGGAAGACCCATGTGTCCTTTCCCTCTCTTGGGGGCTCTACCATGGCTCCTTTCCAGCATGTATCCATGTTAGTAGGTTTCTATACTACCCCTCAAATGCTTTTTGGCTTTCTCCCCTCCTCTTCCCTACTTGATCCTCCCATTGCAGCCCCCATCCGTAAACATTTGCTTTAGTTCCTTTTCCTAACAAGGTTTATCTGTTCCTTCTTGTCCTTTATTCTAGACCCACCTTCTTGGCAGAGAAAATGCGCCCATTACTGTACTCCTAGACAGCATGACTTGAAAGGTCTCAGTTGGGACTCAGTTCTTCTTTGTTAGCTTCATCTTGCAGTAAGAAAGTTGTGTGGCTTATGACTGGAAGGGAAACAGGAACCTTTATGCTAGGCTCTCATCATTTTTCGAGACGAGTTGCTTACTGGAGCCAGGACAACAAAAAAATATTCCCTTGCATGGGAAGTTGACCCTCTCATGAATGAGGATGCCAGAAATATCTTAGGCAGAAGCAGAAGCATCAGGGACTGTGAGTACAGACTGTAGGAAAGCATGGGTTAGTTACCTGGGAACTACTCTCCGAGGAGAGCTACCATATCACAGCAGCACCCCCTTCCCTAGAGACACCCCTCCAGATGGAAGGCTGTAAGTGAGGAGGTGGTTACTCAAGTTCTCCTGAAGCTCTCCACGTTGATTTCATTCTAAGTTGGTCCAGGATTTCTGCTGGCACTCTGCTGTCTTGCCTCTTGAAAAGGTGAAAAAAATTGATCCCACAGAACCTCAGGGGAGAGGGTTTCGTGTGTGTGTGTGTGTGTGTGTGTGTGTGTGTGTGTGTGTTTTGAGACTGGGTTTCTCTGTGTAACAGCTTTGGCAGCTCTGGCTGTCCTAGAACTCACCCTGTAGACCAGGCTGGCTTTGAACTCCCAGAGATCCATCTGCCTCTGCTTCTCAAGTGCTGGGACTAAAGGCGTGTGCACCACCAAGTGGCTAAGGATTTCATCTTCTCTTTAGGTCACCTGGGCTGGAATATCTCTTAGGTAGTGAGGAATCCTGGTCACAAGAGGGCAGTTTTAACTATAATACCATTCTTAAATTAGACCTGTTCTGTAGGAGGGGAGGAAATGGGTTGAAATTCAGTGTGTTCAGCTTTTCTTTTAGTTAAGAACCACCCCTGGAAAGCCTTTCCCTCCTCCGAGAATTCTATGCCTCCCACAGGCTTCAATTCTATCCACACTTCTGTCTCTCCTGCAGCCCCCTCAGTCCTCAGGAAATCTAGTCCCCGCTCACAGGAATCATCTCTATGGGAGTGCATGAAAGGAAATTTGGAGCAGAATTCTTTCATCTCTCATTTTTCTTCTCAGAGCTGAGAGATAAGACAGGCCATGGGCAGCTAAACAGCAAATGCAGACTTTTAGACAATTTCCTAAGCTCTATGATTTGGCCTGGAAAGATGTAATGTTACTTCTAGGACAAACTTAGACCCCATTTGAGGGGGGAAACTCAGGGGAAACATTTGAGGAGAATATTGAAGGTTTAAACTACAAGGGAGCCAAGAACCAAGCCCCCCCCCGACTTATATTATCGTTGAAAACTGACTTCCCTTATACTTGAGACTCAGCATTTACTCCAGAGTGTCAACAAATGAAGGCTCTTCACAGGCAAGCTAAGACCATCAAAGTAAAATTTGGGGGGAGGAGATCCACCTAGGTTATGGGGGGATTTATGCACAGTCACGTCACTGAGAACAAACCGTTTATTAGGCTTCTCCTTTTATCCTTGCTAACAGAAGACAGAACACAGAGCACTTCTGTGTCGCCAATTCCTTGCTACTGGAAGACAGAACAGGACACTTCTGTGTCATCGATAAAAAAAGGAGTGACTAGTCTAACCGGTCATTCCTTTCCTTGGAGTCAGCAAGAAGGGATAGATAAGGGGAAAACTCAAAGGGCGCTCTGGAGAATAAAGAAGGCATGGGAGGCATTCTGATATATGTTCCTTGTGTCTCACAAAGGAGCAAGATCATTCCGGCCTGTAGGAGTTACTCTGTATCGGTTAGACAGAATGCCTGATGTTTCTCTGCCCTCCAGCCTGGTCTAAAATTAAGACTAAAGGATTTTGAAAGTGACCTCTAATGGGAGCTCTCAAACGAAGCATTATATTATCCTAAAACTTAATCCCTGTAAGAGGAAGAGCACTAAGGTTTTCAGATTCTCTGCCTCTATTTACAGGCTTGCTTAAGGTTTTCAAACAATTGCTCAGTCCCTATCCTGCAAGGAAGAGTCTCAGGTTGGATACTGGTAAAGGCAGGCACGTCTTTTAGCTCGATCATGCTTAATCCTGGGTGCAAACGGCTGTGAATCTGTGACCTTATACAATTAGAAAACAGGGTCATGCTTCGAAATCAACGACCCTGTCTCAGATAACACTCCAAAGAAGGAAATGCTTTCTGTCTCTTGTCAATCCCCGTTCCCAACACATAAGACTCATTTGGACAAGTCTATGCAGTTGCCGCCGACCTCAACATAAAGTCTCCTGTCCAGTGTATGGCATTGAGCAACTTTTTTCTTCTCTGATCCTTCTAAAAAGAGCCATTTTCTACCTTTAATTTTAGAGAGACTCATGTTGTTTTGTAAATAGGTTATATTGCTAAATTGCCAGGCGCTGTTTGAGCTCACCGATAAGCTGGCTTTGGAGATGGAGTTTTGACCTTCTCCCACCTTAGACCGAGCATGGTGTCACAAAGTGTTTTCCAAAGCCCCTTTCCCAAGTCAGGCTGCCCCCTCTTTTGCCCAAGTGTATGAAAGGAAAAAGAAAAACAACAAAACAGCTCAAGAGTGAAATTACTGTGCCCTTTAGAACATCTAAAAGGTAAACCATTTCCAACAGGGGTCACTGTTATATCATGATGTAAAGAGGCTTGAGGTGCATACAGATTAAAAGTATCTTAATTAGTAGCTCCAGCAAGGTAGCTTTAACGGGGCTTTCTTCAATTAATTCCTGGAGGATGTTGTGAGCATCAATTTGATGATGTTCCACTATGTACCTCCTGCTCCTCTGCACTCACTGCTCATATTCACTCAAAACCAAAAGTATGGTATGGTAGATTGTTTTAACTGTATAAATTACCAAATAATTGACAAGAAGGCTTAGAGCAGGAGCTAGGGAAAGACTGCGAAACACCGCTGAGGCCAGAAGAGGGCAGCAGATCTCTTGAGTTATGGATTGTTGTGAGTCATCTTAAACTAGGGATTAAACCTGGGTCCTCTGGAAGAGCAGTCAGTGCTCTTAACCACTGAGTGATCTCTTTGGCACCCCTACTTTTGTTTTGAGGAGGAACACAATGTAAAAATCTCATTCAAATAAAAAAAAAAAAAACAAAACCCAAAACCCAGCAAGGCTTTGCATAGTCTTTCCTTCCAGCCCTTCTTTGCTTGCATGGAGTACTCCCTCACTTCAAGGACATTTAGAGAGAGTGCTAAGGATCTTACCAAAATATTTTCCTTTTTTTCCCAAATTCTTGGGTTCTGTGAGAAAGCATATGCACACACACACATATGTACACCTGCACAAAAGTAAGTAAAATTAAATGCATTTTAATAAAATAAGATTTCTGTTCAAAAGTTAATATGGTTGGGTGTTTATTCAGAATGAAGAAAAAACTAAAACCTAAAACCATAGAAGATTATAGAAAGATAAGACTTAAAGGTGATACATATTATTAACATTCCCAAATTAAAGTTCACTATATTAGTGTCAAATGTCTATTTACATCAATGGAGGTTTCTTAAGCTACTACATTGGTAAAAGTTTTAAGTACTGACTTTAAAAACAAAGATATGGGGCTGAAGAAATGGCTCAGTGGTTAAGTGGCTGCTCTTCCAGAGGACCCAGGTTCAATTCCCAGCATTCGTATAGTGGCTTACACATGTCTGTAACTCCTGTTCCAGAGGAATCGATAACCTCCTCTGGCCTCCATGGGCAGCAGGCATGCATATGGTGCCCAGCACACATACAGGCAAAGCACCCATGCACATAAAAATAAATAAATCTTAAAAAAGTCTAATCAAAGTTTATTTAAAATTATTTTCTGCTCAAGCTTTATGTGACATTTACACAGTATTTGAAACACTAGACTGTTGTAGCTTACCTTCTTGGTACTCAGTAACCATACTTGAAGGCCTACACCAATGTGGCCAGAGGGGTTAAAAGGGACACTATTGTACTCCTTGCCCTCCAAAGTCACCTAAGTCTCAGGAGACCGTGGAACATCCCTCAGATGTTCTTTAGCACTAGTGATTCACTTATTTTTCAGGGAAGCTATGGAAATCCTACTGGGTAGACTCCAACCAATGACCACAGAGGAAGGTTGACACAAGAAATAATCTCCTCCGTACATCCAAGCAAAGGCATGGCTCAGCAAGCTTTTGACCTAGAGGACCCCTGAGGACCAGTTTCTAAACTGCCTTGACAATTTAAACATGGCTCATAGCTCATTCATCCACTTGCATGCCTGCTTGTTCTTAAATACACCTTAGGAAACATAAGTAAAGGTTAAAATGATTGGTATGTTTCTTTAACAACCCACGGACTTGTACTCTTCAGATGCTAGGTTTAACCATATGAAATGCTATTTAGGCAACTGTCTCTCACTAATGAATTTCTTCTTGTTAAAGAAGATGTTCTCCAGATACAGGGTAGTATGACTGTGGCTCAATTCAGTACTGCAGTGCTTACCTATGGCAGGAAAGACAGGCCTTCTATTGTTTACCTAAAAATCAAATAATGGTTCAATTTCTCCTCTCTCTTGGTCTCTGGACGCCATCTGAGAGTGTCCTCACATGGTGATTCTGTAAAAGTGCTTGGAAGCAGATTCTGGGTTTATCATTAGAAAGTCCAGCGTGGAGGTCAAAGGAAAAAAGAAAGAAAGAAAAAAAGAAGGACCCAATGAATGGATGCTCTTGTGACTCCATCAAGGGACCTTAATAGACTTTGATTTAAACATTTTAGAAGCATCCCATTCTGGCTTCCTCAGGGCCCCCGCTTCAGGCTTATAATACCAGTAGCTCTGGCTTTTCCCCCGTCTCGCTCACACGTCTAATCTGGTGCCAGTCAAGAACTTCCTTTCCTGGCTGCTGTGCAAATGGAATTACTGATGCATTTTTGGGGTTCCCTAGATAGGCCCACCCAGAGAGGTACCTCAACAGTCACATTCCACTCCCACACCCTGCACTAGGAAGTCCTATTTGGTCGTTACTCAAACTGTCTAGACGGCAGTTGGGTTTACCTCTTCAGAGGGGAGAAAGATGAGAAGAGAAGATAAAAACCGGGCAGGTATTCAGGGTAGGAGCTCCAAAAGTAACAGTTTCCAAAATACCCTTGCTTCTCAAATCAGGAATGCCAAAAATGGAGCTCAGAGGGTTTCCTATCTCCCCCTTTAAATGAGCCCCTCTTCCTAGAGTATACATGGGGGTGAAGATAAAAACTCCGTCCAAACATTAATCCTGTCTAGCGAACTAAAACAATCTCTAGATGTTCGTGGTAAAAATAAGGTCACATCTACTCCCCAATTTCATGTCATCTCCTAAATGATCTTTGTGTTAGTCCCTCAGAGGGGAGAGATGTAAAGGATGGAACCTACTTCTAGGTGGAGATGTGACCTTGTCCCCTTCCTTGGGGACCAATCCTGTGTGGTAGGTCAGAGGGATACCTGACCAGAAGACCAGGCCTAGGTAGGTGGATTCACCAGGAGACAATGCACTTTTTCTTTCCAGTGTTCCTGACCTTTAGTACAGTTCCCACAAGCCACTACGCGGTTGGGCTGGGTCTGCTAGCCTTTTCCAAGGCCCAGCTTATAAAGCTTAAATATTTCTTTTTCTTCCATCTGTCTTTTTTTTTCTTCTTTCCAATGCTGCTGCAGAGCCAAAGGATGTTTCTAAACTCCTTAGGTGTCGCAGGGCTTACTTTTTCTCTGTTGCTCCGCTCCGACCACGTGTCTGCCTGCTACTTCAGCACAGCCTCGCCTCAAGCAGCGTAAACTTTTGTTCTCATCTTCATCCTCCTCCTCCCTTGCAGGCAGTTATGTGCTTTGCAGTTTGTCTGCCCTGAGGTGAGGTGGTTTTTTTTTTTTAACTATAATAAATTGCTTGTCAGCTTCTACTTGAGTCTGTTCTTTTCCTTTAGCTTATATTTGTGTCTATTTTTAAATTGTTTTACCAATGAAACTAAGGAACCCAAAGAGAGGACTCCAGTTTCTTGAGCATCATATTGTGACTCTGCTGGGATGCCCAAGATTTCTGGAAACATTTCTTTCCTGACTTTTAATATTTCAATTGGCAGAGAAAATGAGCCAAGTTCTGCACTCCAATGGTATCAAAACCCACTATTGCTGCTTTTGCTAAATGGTCATGCTGCCAAAGTACCTACCCAGTAATTACATTAGCACCCATAGAGCAGGGCTGTTCTCAACCTTGATCCGAGAAGCTTCCTTTTGCAGTGGGCAGCAGTCAATGGAGAGATATGTAAGGGGTCAACATGCTTAGAATAGACGACTCACTGCTCAGCTCTAATTGAGCATCTCCCACAATTCCTCCTACACACATCAAGGCTTAAGGAATACTATACAAGCAGAAGTTGAAGGAACGCAAGAGCTGGAGGCGGAGATCAGTGCTGTGAAATTCTGTCTTCTAGACATAACACGGCTCTCAAACTCACGCAGCAGTGGGGTTACCTACAGATGATGAAGGCAGACAAAAGTCTGACATAGCTCAGGGAGGGAATCTCCCAGTCTCACCCCTTATGAAAGAGCTATAGGTAGTTGATGGTTGCTGGGGGAGGGAACTTCATTCTTCTTTGAGGGTTGGCCACTATAGGGTCCCCACGCTTCAGTGAATGGCTCAACAGTCCACCTTTGGTCAGTTGTTTGGGATAGTGGGTTAAAAAAAAGTCAAGCCACTTGGCGGTGCTCCCTACGGAAACCACAGACAATCAAAACCCCCCAACACCAGGTATGAGAAACACCTTTTCAAATGGTTGAACAGGGTAATGTGGGCGACTCCCAACATAATCTATAGTATTCATGTAGCCATGGTTGCCTCTCAGAGGTCGTGGGTGCGACTCTGTTACTGAGGACATTGCATTCTTAGGGCACAGGATCACCTGGCTCAAGTGAATCTGACCTGACAGTCTCTTTCCTGTACTCGAGTTTCCATGGTTCCAGAAAATACTGTGCAAACTGCAAAGGGGAGACAATGCAACTCAGCTGCAACACCTATGAACCATTGCAAGGAGCAGCATGGGAGTTTCCGTATAGGTGCACTTGCGTGTTTGTGGCAACCAGCGGCTGTCTAATTTGACGTAAGGCATACTCAACAGGAGGGGAATTATACCTGGTACGGGAAACCTAGCCGGCTTCCCTGGACCAGTAACCCTGGCTCAGTGACCCCCACCCCAAACTGTACAGTCATGACTATCTACTTGTTACGATATGATTAAATGCTTTTTTCTCCTATAACTTGCTTATAAAGTACCCAAATATTTTTTGAGTTGTCTTAATCACTTAACTTGGCAGAACAGACCAGTTTTTGCTTGCTTGTGTGGATATTGAAGGTCCTCATGCAGGTCTCCCCTTTACAAACCCTTTCTCATATCCCTCCTTCACGGCAGTCTCAAATTTGGCTCAGATTGTAGTGGCATTTTATTTTTATTTTTAACAAATAAAGCTTGCCTGAAGATCCGAAGAGCAAAACAGCTGGCCACTGGTTCTTACCTCTACCTCAGTCTGAAAAGGTGATTCTGTCTCCAGGAATCTCAGAATGAGACTGTTTCTGAGAACTGTCTCCTCCTGTCTTATATTTCTCTCTAGAGTTGGGGTTAAAGGGGTGCACCAACGGGATTAAAGGCATTCACCTCCAAGTTTCTTTTTTTTTTGGTATTATTTATTTATTTATTTTAATTGACAATAGGAAAAAAAAGTTTCCGCCTCCTCCCAGCCTCCCATTTCCCTCCCCCTCCCAAATTCTTCCCCCCTCCCCCCACTCCTCTCCCCCTCCCTCTCCAATCCAAAGAGCAGTCATGGTTCCCTGCCCTATGGAAAGTCCAAGGACCTCCCCC
>NW_026068375.1:63916-109568 GCF_014885135.2 Alexandromys fortis | reverse complement strand
TGTGGAGGAAGGGGTACCCTCATCCATTGCTGGTGGGAATGCAATCTTGTGCAACCACTTTGGAAATCAGTGTTTTGGTTTCTCAGGAAATTCGGGATCAACCTACCCCTGGACCCTGCAATACCACTCTTGGGAATATACCCAAGAGATGCACCTCCAAGTTTCTATGGCAACCAGTGTGGCCACTGGGATTATAGATGTGTGTGGCCATTGCCTGGTCTGTAAGGCTGACCAGTGGGATGGTTTTGCTCTCTGATCTTCAAGCAAGCTTTATTTATGAAAATAAAAAAGAAATGCAACTATATCAGATATTGGTGGTTAATCAATAAATCTTTTAATTATAATTTAATTGAGTCTATGATCTTTTCCAAGAGTCACAAACTCCCTAACAAGTAGTTAATGACAACATCCTATGGCTCCTTTCTGCTTTCTTTTTTTAATCCACTGTTGATAAAGGTGATAATTTTTTCCCTGCTGCGCCAGTGCGGCAACTGTAGTTCTTTTGAGCGAGGTACATCGGGATTAACACACAGCACAACTTGAGGTTCTGCAGACAAACCCCTTTATTCCACCTTCTCACACAGTATATATAGCCCTCAGCAGGGGAGGCCAAATCAGCAAAAGCAGGAAGCTCATCACCGTAGGGGTAAATAGAAACAATGCTGAAAACAAGATTGTTTTGTTTTTGTTTTTGCTCTTGTTTTTGGAACAACCAAACACAAGAGTGCAAAACAGATCAAGTACGGGTGCGAAGGCCTTTCCTTTAGGGACCCAACATCTCCCTTTAAATTATTATTATTGTTATGATGATGATGATGATGATGATGATGATGATGATGATGCCAGTGTCTCTCTCTGTAGCCTTGGCTATCCTGGAACTTTCTGTGTAGATCATAGTGGCCTTGAACTCACAGAGATCTACTTGCCTCAGAAGTGTTGGGATTAAAGGTATGAGCCACCACTCCTGGCCACTTCAAATTATTTTATTTTATGCGTATATGTGTTTTGCCTGTTGCTGTAGGAATTCCTGCAGCCAGTAGCCTTGAAGTTACCCGCCCACTTGGGTGGGACCTCATTTACTATATATGTTGATGTATGTGTCTGCTCTCTCTTCCGGCTGCGGCATTTTGGTTGCTGTTCCCTGTTGGAGCAGAGCATTGTGATCTGTGAGTCTACCCCTAAATAAATAACCCTCTATTATATTCAATTCTGAACTAGTGTGGGATTTCGTTTAAGTGTCCTTCTTCAACCTGTTTGTATGTCTGTGTACCATATACACACCTGGTGCCCACAGAGGCCAAAATAGGGTGCTGGATACCCAGGAATGGAGTTAAAGACAGCTGCCAGTCACCATGAGGGTGCTGAAAAATGGGTTCCCTGAAAGAGAAGCTAGTTCTGCCATCTCTCCAATCCTATAGATGATACTTTACTATAGGCACAGTTAAACACCTTCATTTTTGGATTGAATCCAATGAGTTATAAATCATTACCAGTTTCTGAACAAGTTAAAACTAATTTCATACTACCACAGGTGAACATGTGGCACAAATTGAGAGCAGGTATTCATTATCAACAAATATTAAAACACACACTTCTTTATAGAGTATCATAGACAAGAAGAAAATGTTTTGTTATGTGTTAGACATTGTTCCAGAACAAAATACACTGACACTTTCTTTTTTTAAAGGGATATGTGCAGTTTCTCAAAACTTGTGTTCATATATAATTCTTATTGGGCTATTGATGGTATATGTATGTGTATGTGCTCATGTGTGTGCCCATGTATACATTTATGCATGTTCTCATATGCATGTGTGTACGCATGTACACATGTGTGAGCATATGCGTGGAAGCCAGAAGTAAATGTCGAACATCTTCTTCACTCACTCTCCATATTTTCATAGGTCAGGTTCCCTTACTAAACCTGGATCTCACTGATAACAGCAGAATTAGTGGCTAGCAAGCCCGAGGGTTACTCCTGTCCCCAACATTATGATTAAGAACATTTGCTCCTTTGCCCGACTTTATGCCTGGCTGCTGAGTATCCAAACACTCAGGTTCTCCTGGTTTCATGGTGAGAAGTTAACCAACTGAGCCATTTCCCCAGCCTGACTGTGTTTAACTCTTGAGTAACAGTTCCATCTTTCTGAGGTGAACACAAATTACTTTCAATTTTTTTCAGTTTGTTTTACTTTTTAGATAAACATCCAAAAGTTGTCTGTACAATTGCATCTTATACTTTGTTAAGTAAATGGCTGGCGAACTGAAAGGCGCCTTCACGGGCGGGAGAAAGAAACTGAGAATCTGACTTTTCCACTTTCCAGTGGACAATTGGTCAGGAAGCCCAAAGGCTAAACTGTGCCAAGGGGAATGTTCAGAGTGGAATCAGGGGATGAGGAAGAAAGGATAACCAGAAAATACTTGAAGGCCAGGAAGGCCTTTGCTGGCAAGGTTATGATCGCCTCTCTTTTAATTGTCAATCACGTCGGTAGAGATGTCCACATATTAAAACACAACTGGGAAAAAAACTATAGGAAATCATAAGTTAGAAAAGCAAATAGCAAGTAAATGTCATGAAGATCTTGTGTGTTCAACATTCCAGGGCAGGTCTCATGCCCAGGAGTAGATAGCAAACAACAAAATAGACTCTATGTTTTATTTTTGTTTTGGTATTTTTTATCACATTGATTTTTCTTTCGTTTTAGCTTATTTGTGTGTTGGTCTTCATTTTGTTTTTTTTCTCATATATATATATAAAATGTGTTTTATGTATGTATACATGAGAAAATGAAGTTGTGTAGTTAGGGAGGTAAGGGGTACCTGGGAGAAGGTGGAGGGGGGAAAATATGATAAATACATAAAAACTTTTAAATGATAAATGAATTAAACATTTAAAATGTAAAGAAAATTCTAGAAAGTTAGGAAGCATTTCTAAAATAAGATGGAATGGAAAACCTGAGGCACACTATTAGATGCAAGCTGTAATTGTTTATGAGCTGCACAGATTGGGAGGAGCAAAATGATTTGGGATAGGAATATGAGTCAATTTCTAATGAAGTTTTCAGTGAAAACTTGATGCCATCTTTTTGTGGCACTGGGATTTATGACTTTCTCATAGAAGACTTTTATTCGATACAGGGTTTTCTCTGTGTGTCAGCCCTGGCTGTCCTGGAACTCACTCTGTAGACCAGGCTGGTCTCAAACTCACAGAGATCCGCCTGCCTCCTGAGTGCTGGGATTAAAGGCATGCGCCACCACTGCCCAGCATAAAAGACAAATTTTGACTATCTGTTTTGGTTCAAAGCCAACAGATTTAGGGTCTAGTCCTACTATCCTTAATGAACAGCTGGAACCCTATTTCTATGCACATATTTTACTTATTATAATATTCTCCCTCGTAAAATTCCTTTGACAAATAAACGAGATAATAATACTTTACATAAGTGGTGCATAGCTGAGTTTACTATTGTTATTCTTTCGGTCCCTGCCGTAGCCACGCCCACTCCTTTTTAACCTCTGACCTCGCAGCGCGTGCCCTCCTGCTGGTGGGAAACTGTAGCCGCTTGTTGCAGGGCGACTCCGCCAGCCCGCCCTGGGGACCGACAACCGTCTCTTCGGGGCTAGCAGCTGCTTTTATGGCTACTTTTCTGTGTCCATGGGTCTGCTCACAACCGCCGCGCATTGGGAATTCTGCGCGTGGCTTCCCGCTGATGGGAACTCTGTCACCGCTCTGGTGCTGGACTCTGGGGCCCGCAGCCCGGCAGCGCTGCTAACCCGCCAGAGCCTCCCGCTGGTGGGAAGCTGTAGCCGCTTTTCTCATGGCGGGCTCCGCCAGCCTGCCCGAGGATCGTGTCTAGGAATAAGAACTATATCTTAGATATTTTAATGTTGTTTATTGTCTTTCGCACTTCATATGCCATTTCTGTTTTATAAGACACGAATTTTAATTTTTCTTAATTTTTAAAGTTATGGTTCAAGTGAGAGCTTTTAATAAGAAAATTTCTTCCTTCTGAGTTTGCCTCCGTTCTAGTTTATTCCCCTCCTACATTGCCTTTCCCAATATGCTTTTATTTATTTATTTATTTATTTATTTATTTATTTATTTATTTATGATTTCTGTCTCTTCCCCACCGCCGCCTCCCCTTTCCTTCCCCCTCCCCCAATCAAGTCCCCCTCCCTCGTCAGCCCAAAGAGCCATCAGGGTTCCCTGCCCTGTGGGAAGTCCAAGGACCACCCACCTCCATCCAGGTCTAGTAAGGTGAGCATCCAAACTGCCTAGGCTCCCACAAAACCAATAGGTACAGTAGGATCAAAAACCCATTGCCATTGTTCTTGAGGTCTCAGTAGTCCTCATTGTCCACTATGTTCCCAATATGCTTTTTGATAAAAGCAAAACTTGCCAGAGTGGCAAGACTCCCTGATTGGCAGGCTTGCGATCGAGGTCCTGAGAAAAAGCACCAGCCCATGGTCCCTACTCTGATTCTTTAAGAGGCAGATGCACTTCTTGCCTTTGTGTCGGGAGCAGCCTGTGTTTCTAGGACGGGGCAGAGCCCACTGGTAGGTTCAGGAGGCTAAAAAGCGAGGACTGGCCTAATAGTGCAACTGCTAGGAGCTTTAGATCTCGCATGGGGAGGCAGGCCAATTTCTTTGTTAGTAATAACATAGTCTGGGGGTTGTGGATCTTATGTGTAAGGGCACCCAGCTTCTCTTCAGTGTACCTCTGCATTCTGTGTGATTCTGCAAGACCATGGGGAGGTACGTGGATGCCATCTAGAGCCCCAAAGTAGGGTCCTCATGTGCTATACTGAATGTCCACTGGAATTTAAGTACTGCCTGAATGTATAGGAGATTTTTAAGGAGGGTGTTAGAGTGACTAATCCATTAAAGAGAAACCTATTTGTGAAATAAGTAGAATAATATATCTTTTAAAATACACCTTAAAGAGTGTCAGTTACTTCTGAGCTGGGGAAGGTGGAACAGAAGACTGCTAGGCTGTTCTCGGGGAGAAAAGAGAATGAAGTTTCCCTCTGACTTGGATGTGTTGCATGCTGGTGCTTTCCACGAAGCAGCAGGACCTCTGGGAGAGTGGCTCCTTGTCTTTGTGTGCTCTATAGAGGGGCAGGGAATAGAACTGGGGGCAGCCTAGAGAAATGCTCACACTCCCCCTTCCTGTGCATGCTGGGAGTATCCTCTTAGGAAGCTTCTTCTAGAGTCTGTGGTTGAAATGAACTCTGGAATACAGGTGGAACTCAGTACTGTGTAGAAAGGCACTGTTTATCATGAGAGTGCATCTGTCCTCTCCCTTGTACATATCTGTGGTTCAATGTGGGCACAAAAGGCGCGAGAATAGCACAACTGGGGCACAGAAAAGAATGCAGGTGTCGGTGTGACCCACTGAGGAACTTGGGAAAACTTCCGTGATGTTCAAAGGATATGGGGACTGGGATAGCACCCCTTGCTGCTTTGCTGAGATGGCATTTCCTGAACTTACTGAAAACTATATACCAATGTTTTGGGGAGCTAAGAAAGTAAATGGAATAAATCTGTTGCGAATTGACCTTGCTATTGCTGAAATATGTGCTGAGAAGTTAAGGTTGCCATAGCCAGACAGAATGACCTGTTGACGACACCAGAATAATGCAGTCCCATCGGGATCTAGAACAAGGATGGCAACCTGCTACATCTGCTCCAAAATCTTCAGGGAGAGGTGGTCTCTGATTTCCACTTACTCTAGTGGTGATCGCTTTTCCTGGTTGGAAAGTAATGCCATAGTGAGAGGGGAAAGGAGGTTCATTTAGTATACTAAACAGTTTCATGATTCTAAAACACACTGTGAAGCTTTCTGCTAGGGAGATTTTATATTGCCCAGAAGAACCTTATTTTTTATGCTTTGAATCGTGTGAGGGGTTGAGGATGTTGGACGTATGTACATAGTTTGACCAAGATGCCCTGAGTTCCAACCCTAGTACTGGAAAAAAGTAACCCTAAAGATTATCCTTAGGATGGATACCACCACACCCTGACCCTCAGCACACCCCGACCTTCAGCACACCCCGACCTTCAGCACACCCCGACCTTCAGCCCACCCCGACCTTCAGCATACCCCGACCTTCAGCATACCCCGTCCTTAACACACCAACCTTCAGCACACTCTGACCTTCACACCCCGACCTTCAGCACACCCCGTCCTTAACACCCCGACCTTCAGCAACCCTGACTTTCACACATCGACCTTCAGCACACTCTGACCTTCAGCCCACCCCGACCTTCAACACATCCCGACCTTCAGCATACCCCAATCGTCACAGCCCAATCTTCAGCACACTCTGACCTTCAGCCCACCCCGACCTGCAGCACACCCCAAACTTCAGCATGCCTGCAGTGAGAACCAACTGCACATTGGTCTCTGCAGTAGAATCAACACTTTGCCTGCTCTCTAGTTTTAAAGTATTCCAGACAATTAAATTGTAGCACTGCATTGTCTCCATCAACTTACCAGACTCTTCAGATAACAGGAGGACAGGTATTGGGACTCTGATCTTTCCCCAGGCCCAGCTGTCTCAGTTTAAATAAGCTTACATTATCTATTTGAGTGCCAGGCTCAGCCTATGAAAAACTAACTTACTCCAGTGCCTCAGATTTTGTAAATTTATCTAGCAATAACAAAATTCAAGCTTGGATTTTACTACTGAAGGTAAGTTGGTATCATAGAGTTCCTATCAAAATGAATAATTTCCATGTCATGACTACACATAGAATCACTACCTAAAGGACAGTGGTTTTAGCAATTAAATATTTTGTAAGTTTCATATATGTATATACTAAGGCATATAAACATGTATGTAGAAAATAAACCTGGTTCTGTGGCATTCTTTGTTCCTTGAGGAAATCATATTCCTCTAGGAAATGGCTCATTTCTATGCACTTTGCCTTTTTTCTTCCAATGGATACCCTAAAACCCTGAAAAAGCCTTAATCTTCTTTTGCAAAGTGTGAGGGAGTGGAAAAGACCAGTGCTGCAGCCAGTGCAGAATGGATAGCGGAGATTGGCGGCGGGGGGGGGGGTGTGTGCCAGGATTGACACACGGAGGCTTCTTTTCAGGTGGAAGAACAGCAAGCTTTATTTTGCCCAGCAACCTTTTATACCTCCACTCCTGTGGAGACCCACCTCCAGAAAGACCACAAACATCCTTGTCAATTACAGACCACAAGGAAGTTCCGCTGTCAGTCAGGGGGAGTGAGGGCAGCTGGATCACAACAGACCAGCTCCTTCATATCTGGGACAAAAGACCAGAGGCGAGTTCTGGAATGGTTGCCCTTTCAGATTACTGTCTCATGATATGCTGACCTGCACGTCGACTTCAGTCACGTGTGTCCATCTTATAAGGCACTTCCTGAGAGCAAATGCTGAAGATGTTCAGGACCTGGAATTGTGGATCAAATAAAATATGTACAGCATGCTACCGATTTCTTTTCAAGTGTTTGCCATGCCAACAATTGCCCCCTACCAACTCATAGCATATAATTCTGCAGTAGCCATCTTTAGGTTACAAGGAGCCTTCTCTTAGGAATTTCCCCCTTGTTTTTCTTATTTTTGTTAGTTTCACAATACATACAATACATTGTAATTGTATTCACCCCCAATTGCCTTCTCATTGAGCATAATGCTCTAATGTAGTAAAATATAAAAATCATTGAACAATACATGAAGAAAAGATTTAGCAAATCTTTAAAAAGAGAATCTTATTCTGTACTTGCCAAACAGGCTTCTTAGCATTGCTCCAACATGCATTTATTGATGATAATAATAAGCATTGCTCAAATTTTTCCAATCTGACACAAATATGCAGAAATATATTTAGTTTTGCACATCTCTCTTGTTTGTGGATCCTAGCTCCAGATCTTTCAACATGAGTATATAACCCCGAGTAGCCTCAGAAACCAGGGAATTAGAAAAGGCCTGGGGGCAGGAAGAGGAGTTCATCTTTCTCAGGAAGAGGCCCTTGGGAGGTTATCCAATCCCAAACGGTCAGCCCTAAACATATATACATATACGAGTCCTAAGTGGACTCAGCAGGTTGTATTTTTGTAAGTGTGTGTGTGTGTGTGTTTGTGCTCACTCCAAATAATGTTAAATGACTCAACAGGCTATATTTGTAAATACATATATGTGTGTGTATGTGTGTGTTGTGTGCATGCAAGTGTGTGTGCATGTGTGTGTGTGTGTATGTGTATGTGTGTCAATAATAAAAGATGAAAAGGTAGTGAAGTTGAGAATGGTAGGGAACTTAGAAATTGGAAGGAGGAGAGTCTGGGGTGGAGAAAACGTAAATATAATACTCATGCATAAAAATTTCAGAAATAATAAAAAACAAATATAGAAAACAAAGAAAATTGTCTTTGTTTCGAATTGGCCTAGCCTCCTTCCCTCTCTTGCCACCCCTGCCCCTGCCCCATCCCTAGAACCTAACTGCAGGAAGAGAACCCAGATATCCTGAGGTCTCCAGGTGATTTTTATTCAAGAGGGGAAGAAAAGAACCTTTGGGATAGCCGAGAGCCACCTTTTCCAAGCAAATCTGTTTGCTGTACCTGAAAGCTGGGGTAATAATACCTTTGGGGAAGTCTCTCTAGCTCTTGTATCTGCAAATAGGTGAGCCTGGGCCTGTGTAGTCTGTAGATGGCATGTACTCTCTGCCCTCAGTGATGGGCTTTTCTTCCTGATGCTCCTCTTCATGGCCACTGCTTTTGGTGCTACCACCTTTCTAGTCCAGGAAGCCTGGAGCATCAGGATCAACATAGTATTCTCCTGGATCTCTTTCTCTCACTATCCTTGCTACACTCTGTAGCGAAAAACTGTGTACCCTTCTCATTCCTTCCTCCCCAGCCTGTGTGGTCACTACTGTTTTCACCCTGGTTTCTTGTGTCTTCTTTACAAGACCCTTGAAGGTTATCAAACACTGTCTCACTCTGGAAATATCCACTGGATGATACCAGCGGCAGCAGATGTGGTCACTGGGGAGCAAGGTATAGATTCCTGGATATGCCTAAGCCCAGAAGTTTATGCTACAAGCTGAGGCTCACATACACTTCTCTCACTGTCTTACCCACAGTTTGCACTTGTTTGTGGTACCCCTTTGTGGTTATAGGAAGAAGGACATTGCAGGGGCCCCACCTCCCTTGTCCCCCCTTCAGACCTTTTATTAGTTTTAGCTGAGAATCTACTACAACCCAGTTGTGGTCAGATTCCTATGGCAGGCAGGTCAGGGCACCCATCTGCCTTCCCTGCCTCTGCTCTAGGCTGCTTCTCTTCTAGAAGGGACTGTAGGCAGCTGCCTTTTTACATCTGCTTTGCTCCTCCCCAAGCTCCATCTTCTGATTCCACGTTTTCCTCTGTCTGCTGGCTACTTCTGGGTAGATGTCTAACTTTGTGTCCCATGTATTGCTTTTAGGCCCACATCATGGCTACCACTACCAATGCCATCCTCATTGCCTCATCCTCTGGACACTTCCATCCAGAAGTGTCACTGACATTCGTGTCCCAGGTGTGATGGTGCCGGGCTTCTACAATGCCACTGAGGAGTGAAGAGGGGGTACATACTGACTCAAAGGTTGTAGGGGCACCATCCCTGTGGTGGTCTGAATAAGAATAGGAACCTAGGCACATATATTTTAGTGCTTAGGGAGGGGTATTATTTGAGAAGAATTTGAAGGATTGGGAAGTGTGGCTTTGTTGGAAGGAGTGTGTCATGGGGTCAGAAGGGGGGAATTGGGGTTTCCAAAGCCCATGCCAGGGCCAGTCTTTCCCTCTCTGCCTAGGGAGCAGGATGTAGCTCTCAGCTACTGCTCCAGCGCCTGACTGTGTGCCTCCACGCTCCCCACTACGGTGATGATGGACTAAATTTCTAAAAGTGTAAGCATCCCCCAGCTAAATATTTTCTTTGGTAATGGTGTCTTTTCACAGAAATAGAACAGTGACCAAGACAATCCCTCTTCGTTCTGCTTGGGAGAGTGTGGTCACTATATTGACCTCAGGTTGGAGCTCCTCTTCTAGTCTGCTTTCTGCATTAAATTGAATAATTTTTTTTTTACTATTTTCTGTGAGGAAGGACAATTGAATCAATTGCTCAGAGAATTCTTCTATTTATTGCTCATATTTATAAAGAGATGTCAATGCCAATTTGGGTGGCTAGTGTGTGGCTTGTAATAGAAACTTTCATCCAAACGAGGTTCCTGAAGAACAACGACACTCTGGGTTTCCTTCAGAATCTTCAGGGAACGGTAGTTCTCTTTCATGGGAATGATGCTTTTGCGCATGTTAGCCTTCTGATTTTTCTTAAGTTTGGCTCTCTGACTGCTGAACCAAACCTGAAATCAGAGCAACAAAAGTATTGGTTTAGCAAGTCAGTCACTGACGTACTGATGGGAAAACACATCATGCAGCTTCACACATGACTGAAATTCTCTTCTTTACAGGAATCTAGTCTAGAATGACTTCTATCCTTTACAGCGCTGCAAGTATTGCCCAAGGTCAAGGATGTGCCTATATCTTGTGAGTGCCTGCTTTCCACCCTATCGCCACTATATCCAACAACAAACATGTATTCTAGCTTCATTTCTGTGGCTGGGATAAAACACCCTGACAAAAAAAGCAACTTTTGGAAGAAGGGTTTCTTTGACTTACAGTCCCAGGCTGCAGCCCATCATTTAGGGGAAATAAAGAGAAACTTCACTGCACAAAGCATCACTGCACGGTTAAGAGCACAAAGAGAAGAAATACATGAACCCTAGCGTGCTTGTGCCATTTTGGCTAACTTTCTCTACTCTTATACAATCCAGTGTCCCAAACTAGGGAATGGTGCTGCCCCCAATGGGCTGGGTCTTTTTGACAGTAACTAACAATCAAGACAACCCTTACAGACATCCCACAGGCGAACCCAATCCACATAACACCTCACTGAGACTCTTTCCAGATCAAATGTCACAATCCACTCCTTGTCAACTTGACACATGAACACATCACATTGCTCATCCCCAAAGTCTCAGGTTAATATCATGATGCAAAATACAGCACAGCTTTAAAAGTACCACAGTTTTAAAATTTCCAGTGCTTTATAGTCCAAGCATCTCAACTGTGAGCTCCTGTGAAATTAAAAAAAACAACAACAACAACAAGTTACCTACTTAAACATTCTTATTCCAAAAGGAAGAACTGGGTCATAGCAAATAAACAGTCACATGTAAACAAAACAAAAATACATCAGTGTAAACACAAATCCTTTAGCTAAATGTTCAACATCAGGGACTCACAATATTCTTGGCTCCAAAGGGCATGGATAGCCCCAGTTTTCCAGCTGTGCCACCACAGCATTAATTTGTTCCCTTAGCTAAGTACATATGCTTGTTTTTTTCATTACTTAGTAGACCTGTGCCCTCTTGCTACCCTGTCTCTCCCTGTATCTATTTGAACATTTACAAGGTCACTTGGAGTTCTAGCATGACTACAAAGAAGTACCCTCTGACGGACAATGCTAGCATAAGGAGTTGAATATTAATTTTAGTACATACTCATGTGGTATTATTGATATATGTGTGCATATATATATACATATATATATATTTACAAGCTACATATAAACATATACACAATTACTTTTGTATAGAGAATGGGGGAATCAGATTGTTTTGCTTTCCTTTCCACTTAGGAAATTATGTTTTGTTTTGTTTTTCAGTAGTGGGAAAGAAACACTCAGTGGAGTTTCCCCTCCACATAGATCTTTCTCAGTTTCCATCCCCAAATACCTCTTAGTTCAAAGCTCATTTTCAAGTTTAAAATAGGTAAGAAGAAATAGCAACTTCACAATGTTTAGGACAAGACTGTTCATGTTTTGAAACAGGTTTGAGATGGAGTGCCTGGTTATATTTCTATGCTAAATGGACTGACCATCACATAGAATTCTTCCACATTGATGAGCTCTGCAAGCTCTTTCCTGTGGAGAGAAAAACAACAAGCTTTAATATTTGGCATTAGGGGTAAAATTAAGCATATTTTGTATATCTGTCTATGCTTTAAACTTTTAAATTTTTATCTTACATGTGTGTCTGCATGGTTGTCCCTGCACCACTTGCAAGCCTGGTGCTCATGGAGGCCAGAAAAGGCTATCAGAGCCCCTCAAACCGGAGTTAAAGGTATTTGTGAGCCACACTGTGGCTGCTGGGGATTGAACTTGGGTTCTTTGGAAGAGCAGCCAGTGCTCTTAACTAATGAGCCATCTCTCCAGTTGGTTCTGCACATGCTTTAAAGTTTGCTATATCCATTTACATCCCCAAGTATACATTTGGCAATTCTTAGAAAGAGTATAGTTCAGAGATGGGTTTACTTTTTTACAAAATTTAAAATTTAATATTTCTACAACCTGAAAGAAATGGTTAGTGCTCTCATTAATAAATAATAATGTCTAAATCTAAGTCTACAATATATAACACACATTTTTGATAGTACTGAGTCTTGAACACAGGGTCTTAGACATGCTAGGTAGGGGCTGTATCCTCAGTCCTTTGTATATTCTGAGACTGTGTCTCATTAAGGTCCATAGCCAGAATTGAGATGTTTTCTCAAGCCAGGCTGACCTGGAACTCGCACCCTCCTGCAGGCTTCCATGCATCTGAGTGACTAGAGGGCTGTACTGCCAGCCTCAGCTAGAGGCACAGGCTTTTTATAGGTGTGCTGCAGCAATGCAGATGTGTGAAAGTGTTTCGTTCTCTTAAATATGATTTTGATGAAATATCACATACAAATGCAGGATCCTGATACAGGCAATACATATAAAACAAATATAATTGGAAATTATTAGCAAACCCAAAGTCTTCTGTGTATAAAATAATCAAAATAAAAAGGCAATAATTTAATCTTTGTCAAATGAGCAAGCAATACCTGTGTCCTCCCCACTCAGTAACTGAAGAGTTACAGAGATGTTTGACCAAGGAAGATAGGCTTGATAGCCTTAAGCACAAGAAAAGTTGTTCAATGCCACTCATAAGTTTAAGAAAATGCAAATAAGGCCAGTGCTGTTGCCTCCCAGAAGGGTGACTATTGACAACATACAGAAAATACCAAGCTTTAGTGAGTCCCTGGAAACACTGGAGACACCATACTCTCTGAAATGCAGTTTCAAATTTTATGACCATGTAGGAAGACAGGTGGTTCTTTTAAATGATGGACATAGAATTATTGAACCCAACTATTCTGATTCTGAGTATATACTCCAAATGATTGAAAACCCGAGGTTAAAGAGGGATTTTTTTTTCAGGCTAGTTAGATGGATCAATTACTGCCAAATCTAACTACGTGAGTTTGATCCCTACGACACACATTGTGAGAGAGACCCTGGCTCTCTCAATTCATTCTCCAACTGCCATTCGCACTACCCAATTATGTGCAGGTACAGAAAATAAATAATGTAATCATTCTATCTAATTATGCATAGCACCATGACCGGATCTTCTTCTGCAGAGGGCAATAAAAGAAAACACACAACATCTATGAAAAGGTGCCTTTGGAACATTATTTAGCCTTGAGAAAGCAGAAATTCTGCTTTATGTATGAGCACAAAGATAAGCCTCGAGGACATTAGACTAAGTGAAACACAGTAGTCAGAAAAGGTCATCTCTTTAAGTCTTTCCATATGTGAAGTGCCCAAATAAATAAGATCCAGAGGATAAAAATTTACAATAGTGGTAGTTGGGGACCAGGGGACCAGAAATGGCAGTTAGTAAAAGGGCACAGGATTTCAGTTTGGCAACACAAGGCCGTTTTCTGAATTCCCAGAGCAACTTAAAATACTTCATGATACTGAATTAAAAACATTGTTTAGACCAGGAGTGTTACTGTTTTGTGTTTCAGGACTATTCTAAAGTTAAAACAAACAAAACAAGTGATCGATAGCTACTTTATAAACTTGGTTTACCACAAAACCACATGAAAACTTTGACTTTGGTCCCCACAAGGAATCCTGCCCATTCCCACCACAACCGTTATCAAAGGTTCTGCCCTGTCGGGATCAGTAGAGAAAAAAACAAGACCAGCGGGTACACATGAAAGACGGGTATAACTGAGAACCGCCGCGGAGGCCGGGGCAAGGGATCAACAGTTTAAAACTTGGCTGGGCTAAAGTATAGTTAAGGACAGCTTGGCCGCTGAAGTTCTGTCCGAGGGGAATAGGGGTTTTAAAAGTTAGTAGCGCAGTGGTACAGAACTTGTCTGTGACTTTAGGTTTAGCCGTTTGGATACAGTTAAAAAACGGAGAGGCCAGGAATGGAGCCTAAAACCCCGGAAGATAGAATGGCTGTTAAGCCACATACATACCTTTTGACTTCATCGGGGTACTGAGTTTCTTTGAAAACTCTGTCCAATTCAATTATTTGTTCAGGAGTGAACTTGTACTGCTTTCGGCAATATTTGCCTGGCTTCTTAAAAACTGGGTCTTGACCTTCTTGGGCAGGCTCACAGGACTTCCCGTGGGTGTCATCCTTAACTTTACGGTTGTAGTTGTGGTCCATCACAGCATTTAGGTGGCCTAGCTCCACAATGCCTTCAGTGTGGCTAGAACTTGCTGCGGCAGCCTTCACTTCCTGGAGTTCAGTTACTTCTTCCTCATAGAAGTCTACATGGTAATAGTCTTGATTGAAATAGTATTTCTTACATTCCATGGCTGGAGTTCGGCAGAAGGTTCGAAGGTGCAAGACCTCAGAATCTGAAGAGGCTTCACACCTCCGAACGTGGCTTGCAGCCGTTTTTTGAATTCTCCGGGTAGTGCCGTGCTGGACAATTCCACGTATGAATGCTTCATCTCTATGATACCCATTGGCTAACGGCTGTGGGTGGGGCTCTCTTGGGGGGGGAGGGAGAGGGAAGAGGTGTGGCAAACTGCAGCTTGTGACAGAATGGTGCCTTTTATGGCACATTTGAGTCACAACTTAGGTTCTCAACTGAACAGTTTCTTGGCCCCTTGATCTGACATCAAGGGGGGAAAGCTTGATTTGAAAGCATACTTGCTGCTGAGTCCTGCTGTCCTCATGAACACCTTGAGAAATCTAACTTTATACTATAAATTGAATTATTGAATATGCATATATATGTATATGTGTATGTTTATATATGATTTCTTGGTACTGGGTTAGAATCCAGTAACTAGCACATGCTCAGCAAACTCTCTACCACTGAGCTGCACTCCCAACTCCCACAAATCCCGAACTATAGAACCCTTTAGATTAATGTTAAAGAAACACACATAATAGAGGAGCTTGTATCCTGTCAATTTCAAAGACATCACTCTGCTCTTGGAAACAGCTCAGTGGTAGAGAACACACACCTAGCATGACTGAAGGAACTTGTGTTTGAATTCTAACACTGCAAGAAAAAGTATAATGCTATAAAAATATATTTTGGGGGGGGGGTAGAAAAACCTAAGCCAGAGGCCTCTCCTGCCAAGGAAGCAGATAGGCTAAACTCAACTTCTGCTCCTGCTCCTCCAGATCCACCCCCTCCCGGATCTCATCTCCACTTCTGTAGCAGGAAACCTGCTGTGGTCTCCCTGTCCTCTCTGACCCCATGCCCAATGGATCATACATATCACCTTCAACCTTCTGTCCTCCAACTCATTCCGTTATCCCAGCAACACCAGTAGACATACCCTTGGAACACACCCTCTGAGGAGACCAGGGAAACGAGTCCATAGGAATTTTGCTACTAGGTCACATACAGCCATCATACTCTCCTACAATCCAGAGAGGAAACCGAAACCAAGGAACAAAGCACCCACCCTGCTGCAGCCAGCGCAGATGGCCGAGACTGGCAGAGGGTGCCGGAACTGACACACGGAGGCTTCTTTTCAAGTGGAAGAACAGCAACCTTTATTTTGCCCAGCAACCTTTTATACCTCTACTCCTTCTGTGGAGACCCACAGGCCAGAAAGAACACAAACATCCTTATCAATTACAGACCACAAGGAAGTTCTGCTGTCAGTCAGGGGGAGTGAGGGCAGCTGGATCACAACGCCACTCAACAAAGACAAAACCAGTTATCAGCACGTAGAACTGTAATCATCCCAATTCCAGGTTAATGTGGGATTCCCCTCTTTATTTATGCTGTGAATAACATTAATTAATAAAGAATCTGCCTTGGGGTGATTGCAGCACAGAATAGGGCAAGGCAGGAATTCCAAGCAGATAGAGGGGAAGAAAGAAGGCAGAGTTGGAGGGGGAGAAAGAAGGCGGAGTCAAGAGAGAAGCCATATAGTGGCCTCAGGAGACAGATGCTGGATGTCAGACAGAACCTTACCAGTAGACCATACCACGTGGCAATACACAGGTTAATATAAATGGGTTAATTTAACCATTTATATATATATAAATTTATATATAAAATATATGTATACACATACACATACACACACGCACACACACACACACACACACACATATATATAGTTTAGCCAGTAAGAAGTCTGAGCTAATAGGCCAAGCAGTGCTGTAATAATACAGTTTTTGTGTGACTACTTCAGGTCTGGGTGTTCAAGAAACAAACTAGCAGCCTCCATCTACACAAGGTGCCTTAGACACCAGTGTAAAAACACAATAATAACCAGGGAATAGGTTTTCAGTGGAACCCAGCAACCTTACCCCAGTAGGCCCTGAATATTCCAACATGGCTGAAGTCCAGTGTTAATAGTTTCTCGAATATTAAATGCATTTTCTTTACTAGTAGTTCCTGCAACCTGGAGACACACAGTTTGAGCACATAGTACAGTACTTCAGAGTACACCAAAGTGATGAATCTCCCACCCTGACTGCATCCTGCTTGCATGCTGCAGCTCTTCCTCTTGCATTTTATTTTTCAGATGTTTAAAAGATATTCACTGCACAAAATGAGTTCTTTTAATAGAAGTTGTATGGATAAGCCATGCAATTATGTATGTCTGATGTTGAAGGAGGAATGGCGGGGCTGTGTTCCCGGCACCTGGCCGCCCACATGGCTAGTTTATGCCCGAAATAATTACACGGAAACTGTATTTTTTTAAACACTGCCTGGCCCGGCTAGTTCCAGCCTCTTATTGGCTATCTCTTACATATTGTTCTAACCCATTTCTAATATTCTGTGTAGCCCACGAGGTGGCTTACCAGGGAGGATCTTAATCTGCGTCTGTCTGGAGTGGGAGAATCATGGCGACTCCTTGATTCAGCTTCTTTCTCCCAGAATTCTGTTCTGTTTACTCCACCCACCTAAGGGTTGGCCTATCAAGGGGCTTAGGCAGTTTCTTTATTAATAAGAAATCACTCCCACATCAGTCTGATGTTCATGCCCCATTCTCTATGCAGGCTCTGTCACCTCGAGCTCGGCCTGGGAGTATGTGGTGGTGGTGTGGGATGGCAGGGTTCTGAGACCCTTACAAGACCGGCCTGGTGGGCAAAATGAGTTACTCAAGTTAGTTCTGAAAGTGTGAAGATGGTATGCGAGGGTAGGAGTCTTGCTCACTAGGTTGTGCTGCCCCAAGATACTTACCCCCCCCCACCTAGGCCTGGAACTATGGGGAGTGGTGGTATAGGAGGGTAGTTATCTGGGTCACTCACAAGACAGGGTTTGTGTGCAGGCTGACTGACCCTAGCGAGGCCTTGGAAGATAAAGTTGACCCAAGAGTCAGGGGTCGAGGTCACTCACCAGACTAGACTGGTGCACAGACGGTATGACACGAGCAGAACTAGGGGCATGGGTCTGCCTATGAAGACAAGTTATTAGGAACTCAGCAGGCTTTGTGATAACAGCTAGGCCCATGAGTATGGGGATGGTGTGGGTGACCATGGTGCTGAACACTCAGTATCCTGGGTTGTTGGCCAGCCTGTATGGTTAGCAGTAGAGGCAGCACCATAGGGCAAGGTTCTGGGAGACTGACCACCCTGTGTTTGTCAGAGATATTCTTCACACAAACTATGCCTCAAACAGGGGGTGTGAGGATGGCGCTAGAGCAGAAGTCTTGGTCACTGAACAGGGAGGCCTGGTACTCAGGCTGTGTGATCCGATATTGCCATGGGACTGTGGGAAGGTGAAGGCAGGTGGCATCATGGGCAATCAATGTATTTGGCTCTAAGGAAAGCTGACACAGCTATGCCTGGGACTTTGAGTATTGCCAGGGAAAGGAGAATCTTGAGAACTGGCTAGGGCAGGGTTAGTGACCAAGCCACTTCACCTCACTCACAGGCTTAGCTTCTGTGCAGAATTTTTGACCCCAGTTAAGCCCGAGAGTGTGGTTATGATGGGAAAGGTTAGGGTTTGGGGGTCACTCACTTGGTTGAGCTGGTACACAACCAGCCTGTGCTTGTAAGTTCATTCCCATTGTGAGCAGGTGAAAAAAAAAAGAGCTGGGTTACAAAGGAGTCTTGGCTGGTCTGGGACCTGCTGGACTGGGACTGTGCCTGGAGCTGTCAGGATGGTGCAGGAGGGCGGGGTCTTGACCTCTCTCCAAGAGGGGCCTGAGAACTTGGTGATGTCCCAGTAGTTGAAGGATCCCAGCCCCTCTCCAGGATGGGCTTGAGTGCAGACTGTATGTGTAAAGTTAGGCTTGGAACTATTAGTAGAACAGTGAGGGAATTTAAACTCTTATGAGGAGGGGCTGGGACACATTCTGACTGAACTCAGGTATTCTAGAGGCTTGGAAGATGACTTAGGCAGGCAAGGTTCTTGGTAATTCACCAAGTTGGGTTGCTGTGCAAATTCTGTGAGGCCATCTATGCCAATCAGTCTAAAAGTGTTTTGAGAGTTGTGCTGGCTAGTTTTATGTCAACTTGACAAAAGGTAAAGCCACCTGAGAGAAAGAAACCTCAGTGAAGGAAATGCCTCCACATAAAATCAGGTCATAGGTTGTAGGCAGGCTTGGAAGGCATTTTCTTAATTTGTGATTGATGGGGGTGGGCTCAACCCCTTGTGGGTGGTGCCATCCTTGGGTTGATGGTCCTGGATTCTATAAGAAAGCAGGATGAACAAGCCATAAGAAGAAAGTCAGTAACCAACACCCCTCTGTGGCCTCTGCCTCCAGGTTCTTGTCTTGTTTGAGTTCCTGTCCTTACTTCCTTTGATGAACAAAAATGATGAAGTGTAAGCCAAATAAATCGTTTCCTCCACAGCCTGCTTCTTGGCCATGTTTCATTGCATCAGTAGAAACTCTGAGACAAGAGTACAGGGACTTTGCCAGTCTGGTCTGATACCCATGTATCTTGAACTTAGATGGGTTTGGGTGTCGGCAAGGTTTGCACTTACTCACAAGGCTAAGAGAGCAGGTAAGGTCTGTGTGCTAAACTAGGCTGGGGACTGTGAGGATGTGTATAAAGGCAGGAACTTGATCATTTACTAGTCTGGGCTTGTGTCCAGGCTGCTTGAGTCCAGGTCGGCCTGGCAATGTGAGGATAGCACAAGAGGGCAAGGGTCTGGTTCACTTACACAGCTGCCTTGAGTACATGTAGGCAGAGTTTTTTTGTGGGGATCACCAACCAGCTCCCAAATGACCACAGGGTCTTAATAATAATTGTAAATACTCGACCGGTAGCTTAGGCTTGCTACTAGGTAGCTCTTACAATTTAAATTATTCCATATTTTTTAATCTATGCTCTGCAATGTGTCAATACCTTATCTCAGTATGACATGTATATCTCCTGCTTCCTCTGCATCTCGTTCAGGAGTCCTCAGACTCTGCCCTTCTTCCCAGTGTCCTCCTAGCCTGTCTTTTCCACCCAATCTCTTCCTGCCAAGCTATAAGCTAGTCAGTTTTTTTATTAATAATGAGAGGAATACATCTTCACAGTGAGCAAAAGGATTATTCTACAGCAGGTACAAGCTGAGCGACTCAAGCTAAGCCTTGGGAGTAAGTATACTGACAGCACTGGGTTAGGCGTTTTGAGTCCTAACCAGGCTGGGTTGCAGAGTCTGATGACTAACTAGTCAAGACAGAGGTCAGGCAGGCTAGGTTCTTCAGATCTCACCAGTCAGCAGTGGTAGTGCCCAGGTTAGCTGACATCAGCTGGGTCTAGGAGTATGGTATCAGTTCAAAGGAGTTGGATTCTGGCTCATACACCTGACTGGCTTGAGAAAGCTGTGGTACCCAGACTAGGTCTGGGAGTATGGAGATAGTTCATGAGGGCAGGACCCTCACAAGGGTAGGTTGGTGGCCAGTGTACTTCAGTCATTCTTTGAGAGTACGTGTTTTGAGAGTATGTGTGAGGATATCCTGGAATTGCACGAGTCTGAGTCATTCACCAGGCTGGGTTCTAGTGCAGGCTGTGTATCTCAAGCTAGGCTTTGGTTTATTACAGGAGGGTTTTGGCCTTGCAATAGACTGGGATAGTGCATGATATGTTTGGCTCCATCTAGGTCAGGTTTTGGTTTTCTGGCTACAGCAGGTGCTCAGCAGCCTTTTGACAGTTAGGTCTCAGAGATTTGGGGGGAAGCCATGATCCTGAACATTTACCAGTTTTGGCTACTGTCTGACCTTTTTGATCCCAGCAAGGCATTGGGCAGTAGAGATGGCACCTGAGGTCAGCAGTTCTGAAGGTCTCAACCTGCTGTGCTGGTCAGTGATCTGGTTCACCTAAACTAGATCTCCAGTAAGGAAGGCGCGGAGGCAGTAGTTTTAACTCTTGAAAAGGGGCCTGATACCCAGGCTATGTGAGCCAAATATTGGTGTGGGAACTTGATGGGGGTTAAGGCAGGTGAGGCTTTGGGGACATTATTACCCTTGGCTGGTGGGCTAGCTGCTGTGATTGTTAGTGTGACTGGGTAGAATTAGGTCTTGATCAGGGTGGGCAGCTTGACCCTAACTCAAACTGTGGGAATGGCACAGGAGGACAAAAGTTGGAATGACACACAGGCTCAGCTTGCATGGTGGCATTTTTCTTTTCATCCCAGGTAGGCCTGGGAATGTGGTAATGATGGTGAAGGATCTTTTCAGGGTCGCTCACAGGGTTGAGTAGTGCATAGTCAGTGTGTGACTGAGGTCTCCCATTGTGCAGCTACTGTAGGGCAGGGGACTCAGTCACTAAGGAATCTTTTCTGGTTGGAAACTGCTGGAGTAAGGCTGTGTCAGGGACTTTGAACATGATGCAGGAGGTTGGAGTCCTTTTTTTTGTTGTTGTTGTTGGTTTTGGTTTTAGTTTATCGAGACAGGGTTTCTCTGTGTAGCTTTGGAACTGTTCTGGAACTCCCTCTGTAGAACTCGAACCTCGAACTCACAGAGATCTGCCTATCACTGCCTTCCAAGTGCTGGAATTAAAGGCATGCACTACCACACCCTGATGCTGAAGTTGGAGTCTTAATCCGTCACCAAAGGGGTGCCTGAGATGGCTGGGGTGTCCTATCAGTGCACAGGTCCAGGTCACTCACTAGGCTGGGCGTAAATGCATCCTGGGCATCTCAAACTAGGCCTAACAATGTTAGTAGGACACCTGGGCAATGTTGTGCTCTCACCAGGCTGTGATGGGGCACATTCTGATCATCCCCAGCTAGGCCAGGGAGAGAAGCAGGATGTCTCAGGCAGGCCTGGTTCTTAGAACTCACCAAGTTAGGCTGCTGTGCAAACTGTGTGATGCCTGCTAGGCCTTCCGGAATACAAAGGGTGTGTGAGGACAGTCTTGTTTATGAGTATTTCTGTCACTTAAAATCAGCCATGCCTAGGCATGTGGGGATACAATAATAGGTTAGGGGTCAGGGTCGCTCAAGGATTAGCTGGTCAGGCAACATGACACCAGTTAGATCCTGGGATGTTCTGACAACAGCGGGATAGGATTTGAGTTTGCATCTGGGTGGCATGGCACACAGTCTGACTAACTCCAGCAAGACAAGGCCATTCCTTCGACAGGGGTGGCTCTTTAGATTTCAGCGAGAAAGAGTTCTGCACGGGGAATGTGGTATCTGCGCAGAGGGGCAGGATTTTGCATCACTCACGAGACTAACTTTAGGGAAAGCTGTGTGACCCTGACTAGGCTCAGGTGTGCGGATGCTGTGTGAAGGCTGTTGGGTCCCTAGAGGACAGTCCTCTGCACCCCCACTTGATCTGTTTTGTATGTCTCCCAGTAACTGCTGCCAATCATGTAAGGTTTTAAGATGAGAGGGGTCAATAGTTATTTTTTTTGGTTTAATTCCATCCGTGGCCAATTGGTACCCAAGGTAGGAATATGGGGCTTGCATTTGTACCTTCTTAGGAGCTATGATCAGCCCTGCCCTCTCTAAATCCTGTTTTTAACCAACTGCAAGAGTGCAAAACAGATTAAGTGGGGTGTGAAGGCCTGTCTTCTAGGGACCCAACAAAGGCCAGGTTTGCTTCCTCACTGGGACAGTCGGATGGTCTAGCTTCTTCAGCCGTTCTATGCCTGGAACTATGGGGATGCCCTGGAAGTACATGGATCCAGGTCATTCACCGGGCTGCCATAGAGTGCAGGCTGTCTGTGCCTTCAAGCTAGGCCTGGGCGTATTAGTACCTCACCAGCAGCACGCAATCGTGGACTCACATCAGGGTGGGATGACATTCAATAATATAGTTGACCCCAGCTAGGCCTGGGGATGGGAGTTCGCAATGGCAGGTGATGCTCTGGGGAACACAAATGACTTTGTGACTGCAGTTAGGCCTGGAAGTCTAAGGATGCTGTGGGATATCAAGGTCCTGGCAGGTGTTTAGTACTTCCCAACTTCAGCAGGCACCAGAGTGCAGGGGTACGGGGGGAATGCATCATCAGGCTGTGTTGGTCAGCTATCTGCTTTACCAGAACCAGGATGGGGGTGTGAAGATGGTGTTGGAGCAGGAGACTTGAGCTCTGAACACAGAAGCTCTTTTTTTTTTTTTTCTGCCACAGCAACGTTTATTGAGAACGGGGAGGGGATCAGTCCTTCTTGGCCTCCGCCTTCCTCATGGTGGCCAGTGCTTTGCTCAGCTCCTCCCGCTTCCTCTTGGCGCATGTGTGCGTGGTGTCCACCCGCTTCTTGGTGAACTTGATCGCGCGCTTGTCCTTGGACACCTTGAGCAGCTCCATGGCGCGCCGCGCCGGGCACACCTCCCGGATCATGTCCCGCACGAACCTGGTGTGCTTTGTGAGGCGCCTGCACCGCCGGCTGTGCCTCAGCTGGCTTACGTTCTTCGTCACCTTGTGGAACTGGTTGAGGCCCATGGCCATGGAGTAGCGCAGGGCCATGGCTGCTCCTCTCCCATGGCGGCTGCGACAGGCCACAGAAGCTCTTTACTCATGCTGTGTGACCAGATACTGGCGTGGGGACCAGGGGCAATCACTATACATGGCTGATGGGCAAGTTTCTTGACCAAAGATATGGCGGGGAGTGTGAGGATTGTCAGGGAGGGATTTCCTGGCTAGGTAGCTCTGGTGACCAGGCTTCTTGACCACATCTAGTTTTGGAACTGTTAAGATGCAGGCAGAGAGTTGTGTCTTTAGCACTCACCAGAGTAAAACTGGTGAGAGTGTGGCTTGACCCCAGGTGGACCTGGAACCATGGGATGATACGGAGTGCAAAACTGGGACTCATTGGCAGGTTCAGTCTGGAACCATGAAGGGGGACACGGAGTGCAAAGGTGGGGCTCATTGGCAGGCTCCGCTTGTATTCAGGCTTTTTAAAAACTAGAGTTTGCCCTGGGAATCTGGTAATTTGGGAAGGGTGGTGTTTGGGGTCATTCCCCTGGCTGGAGTGGTACAGTGAGGCTATGTTTGTGACCTCACTTCAATTCTAGGTTGGTGCAAGAGGGCACGGATCTGTGTCACAAGGGGAGGCTTCGCTGCTTCAGGAGCAATGGAGTGGACTTATGCCTGGGACCGCAAGGACAGTTCAAGAAGGTCCTGGAACTGTAGGGATGTCTTTAGCAGTGCACAGGTCTAGGTCACTCACCAGGGTTGGCTGATGTGTGAGTTGAATTTCTCAAGTTAGGCCTGAAAGTATTATGATACCCGTGGGACTTTGACCTCTCACAAGGCTGGGATGGTGTATATTCTGCTCGCACCTAGGTAGATCAGGACTTAGGGGATAGCGCAGGCAGGCGTAGCTCTTGGGAACTCAGCAAGCTGTGTCGGTCACCAATCTGCTTCACGAGAATTAGTTCTCAGCATGTGAGGAACGCACTGGGGTGGGAATCTTGATCTCTTAACAGGGAGGCCAGGTACTCAGGGCTGTGACCCAATATTAGTGTAGGATCTTGGGGGCGATGAAGATATGAGGCAATTTTGCACAATCACCATGCTTTCCTTGGGAGCATCATTTTGACCACACTTATTCCTGTGAGTGTGATAGTTGTCGGGGAAGTCTTGATCACTGGCTAGGCAGTGGTTATGACCAGGTATCTCAACCCTTATCAGTTTTGGGGTCATTAGGATGCTTGGGAAGAGTCGGGTCTTGATCACTCATTAGAGTTTGGCAGTAAGCATGGAACTTGACCCTGGCTGGGTCAGGAGCCCTGAGAATGGCTCAGGAGTGCAAAGGTCATGATCATTCACAGACTATGCTTTTTGACCCTAGCTAGTACCTGTGGTGCTGCTGGTGTATAGGCAGCCTGTAGTTGTTATTTACCGTTCTGAGCATGCACAAGAGAGTAGAGGTCTGAACACAGAAGAGTCTTGACTGGTTTGGGAACTGCTTGAGCAGTTGGGCTATATTTGGGACTGTGAGAATGGTACAGAAGGGCGGGGTCCTGATCCCTCACCTAGAGGAGCCAGGGACTGTGGGAATGTTCTAGCAGTGGAAGGGTCCTGGCCACTCATCGGCCTGACCTGAAGTGTAGGCAGTGCCTCTCAAGCTATTGCAGAAAATATTGGTATGATTACCTGCAGGATTTTGAGCTCTTACTGGGCGGGGATGGCACGTTCCTATTGAACCCAAACACACCAGGGAATAGCATGATGATTCAAGCAGACAAGGAAGCTCCTGAGAACTCACCAAGCTGCACCACTGTCTGAGCAGAGTGCCATTGGCTGGGCCTGTCAGTGCAGAGATGATTTAGGAATGCAGGGTCTTGATCCCTCCGCAGCCAGGTGTGGTTCAAGTTCATCCTGACCCCTTCCAGGGTCGGACTGTGGGAATGGAATAGATGGACAAGGTTAAGGCAACGATGGTGGTCAAGTTGAGTGGGCCAAGCCAGGCTTGGGATTGTGAGGAGGGTATGTGGGAACAGGGTCCTAATGGTTTATATGTCTGGCTTCCAGGTGCCTGGGTAGCTTGAACTCACCTGGGCCTGAGAATGCAGGGACAGCACAGAGGACTGTGTCCTGTGTCACTCAGGGGGCTGGCGTGTGTGCAGGTTGCATGACCCAAGCTAAGCCTAAGAGTGTTGGCAGTACTACAAGCTTTTGAGCTCTCACCAGACTGCTACGGGGCATGTTTTTATCAAACCCAGCTAGACCAGAGAGTAGGTTTGTTTCGGATTAGAGGTTCTTGGGAACTCACCAAGCTGGGCTGCCATGCAAACTGTGTGGCACCAGCTAGGCCTAACAATGTAAAAAGGATTTGGGAGCACAGGATCTTGAAGACTAACCAGTCTGGCCCTGTATCCATGCAGTTTGACGCCAGCTGGGCATGGGGTTGTGTCAGCAGTGGAGGGTCATTGTCAGTCAAAAGGCTGAGATAGTACACAAGGTTTGTGACTGCAGCTAGACAAGGCATGCCCTCTGAAAGATGGGGTTCTTGGGATCTCACCAGTGAGGCCAAGTGCCCAAGTTTATTGACAGCAGCGGGATTGGGGAACCGTGGTACCCATGTGGAGGGACTGCCTTGTGGGAAAACTGTAAGGCTAGGCCAAAAATGTGAGTTTGGTGTACCAGGGCAGATATTTTAATCTTTCCCCAGGGTAGTCTGGTGGGCAGGCTGATTCAGCCATTATATCCCTGAGACCAGAGTGATGTCCGGGAAGTGCACGTGTTAGGGTCAGTCGCCATGTTGGGCTAGAGTGCAGGTTTTGAACCCCAAGATGGTCCTTGGTATATTAGTTTGACAGCAGCGATATGCTATCTTTAGCTTTCAGCAGGTTAGGATGATGAGCAACCTGACTGGCCTCAGGTAGGCCAGGGACTATGAGTCTGGCTATGGCAGGCAAGGTTCTTGGGAACTCAGCAGGCTTTGTCACAACTCCTAGGCCTGGATTCAGGTTTGGTATGGGACATTGTGATCCTGAAGACTCGCTAGTCTAGGTTGGTATCTGGGCTGCTTGATCCCCAACTAGAACATGGCAGTGGAAGATGGCACCAAAGGGTACCTGGGCGACTTACAAGGCTATACTGGTGTTGGGCTTCACCAGAACTAGGCCTGGGTGTGGTAGGATTACACCAGAGTGGGAATTTTGATCACTGAACAGGGAGGCCCTGGTACTTGATTTACATGACCCAAATTTGGCGTGGGACCTTGGAAAAGGTGAAGGCAGGCAGGCTTCTTGGACAGTAGCTTCAGTGGCTGATGGGGAAGCTGCTTGACCACAGCCATGCCTTGTGAAGGAGTGTGAAGGAAATGACAGCCTTGTTGACTGGCACGGCAGTGCTGGGGAACAGCTTCTTAACTCCACCTAGTTCTGGGATTTGGGGGATTCTGGGAGAGTTGTTTTTTTTTTTTTCTTTTGGTTCTTGATTTCTCTGGGTAGGATGGCTCTGGCTTGACGGGGAACGTGAGAATGGCAAAGGGGGGCAACAGCTTGGGAAGTAGCTTTTTAACGCCCAGCAGGCCTGTGGATGTGGTAATTGTTGGGAAGGGTGGGACTCAGGATTGTCCCCCTGGCTGTGTTAAGTGCCCTCTGAGCATGTAGTTGCTACCTCACTCTCATTCTGAGGAGGTTCACAGGAGCAGGGATCTGGGTCAAAAACGAGTCTTGGCTGGTTTGGGAGCTCCTGGGATTGGACTATGCCTGGAACAGTCAGGATGGTGTGGGTGGGTGGGGTCTTGGTCTCTCACCAAGGGGGCCTGGGACTGTGAGCATGCCCTAGCAGTGCGAGGGTCCACGTTATCATCAGGCTGGGCTGGAGTGTAGGGTGTGGATGCAAGGCTAGGTTGCAAGTATTGATATGACAGCTGCAGGATTTTTTTTAATTTATTTATTTCTTTATTGATTAATTAAAGATTTCTGTCTCTTCCCCACCGCCTCCTCCCCTTTCCCTCCCCCTCCCCCAATCAAGTCCCCCTCCCTCGTCAGCCCAAAGAGCAATCAGGGTTCTCTGCCCTGTGGGAAGTCCAAGGACCACCCACCTCCATTCATGTCTAGTAAGGTGAGCATCCAAACTGGTAGGCAAGTTTCTTGAATCTGGGTTCCCGCGCAAACTGTGTAACAGCAGCTAGGTCCGGCAGTGTGAAGATGGCTGAGTGCAGGGCTGATGACCAGGCTGCACCAGATCGCGAGCTGTCACCAGGGAGGGGTGATGGACTCCAGCTATGCCACAGAATGGTGGTGTGGCTACAGCAGGGGACGTTACTGGGAGCTCAGCAGAATTTGTGACACCAGTTAGGTCTGGAATTAGAAAGACAGTGAGGGAGGCCAGGTTCTGAAACACTCAGCAGTCTGGACTGCTCAACCACAGACAGGCAGCTGTCTGGAAGACTCGTCACGCTGGGCTGGTTAGCAATGTGTTTCATCAGAAGTAGATCTTAGGGTGTGAAGACGATGCTGACCACTAAACAGGAAGGCCTGGTGCTTGGGCGGTGTGACTCAAATTTGGCAGGGGACCTAGCAGGAAGTGAAGGCAGGTGGGGCTCTTGGGCAGTCACTGTACTTGGCTGATGGGCCAGCTGCTTGTCCACAGAGATGCCTGAGACAAATGTGAGGATTTCCAGAATCTCGCTTACTAGCTAGGCAGCACTGAGGACAAAGCCTCTTGCCTAAACACTATGGCGTTGGTGTTGTTGGGACAGCCCATGAGCATGTACCAGAGTAGGTAGATGGTTAGGCGGCTTCAGCCCTTTTATGTCAGAGACTGTGAGACTGTCCTGGAAGGGCACAGGTCCTGGTCACTCACATGGCTAGGCTAGAGAGCAGGCTGTGCCCTCATAGCTAGGGCACTATGGTATTGGTGCCATGCCTAGACCTAGCCCAGCCAGTTTCATGAATGATGCAGGATCAGTCCAGATTCAGCCAGTCTGCATTTTGTACTATGGAGACGTCCCGGAGCCGCATGAGTTCAGGACACTTACGAGGCTAGGTCAGAGTGCAGGCTTCACACCCCAAGCTAGGGCTGAAACTATTAGTACCACACCCCCAGGATGGAATCTAGGGCTCTCACCAGTTTGGGATGGTCTCCTGACTGCCTGATCCCAGCCAAACACCAGAATCGTAGTTATGGTCTGGAGGGCAGGGATCTGGAAGACTCCACAGGCTGTGACGCCCCCTAGAACTGGGACAGGATAGTGAAGAAGGCTCTGGATCACTGAACACAGCAGCTTAGTACTCAGGCTGTGTGACCCAACATTGACACACTGCTTTGGGAAAGGTAGAGGCAGATGGGGTTCCTGGGCAATTGCTATGCTTAGTCTATGGGCAGGATGCACCATGCTGGGGAGTTATCACTGTCTAAGACAGCGCTACTGATGAGGCCGCTTGAGCCCAGCTTGAGCAGGAACTGTGTAAATGGCACAAGCGCTCTAAATCACTGACAAGCTCAGATTATGTCCAGGGTTCTGGAGCACAGCTAGGCCTGAGAGTGTGGTAACGGGTGGGGATGGGTTTGAGACCTCACTCCCGTTCTGAGCAGGTGAAGAAGGGCAGGGGTCTGGTTCTAAAAGGAGCCTTGGCTGGTCTGGGAGCTGCTGGGGTGGGAACTGTGCCTGCAACTTTGAAGGTGATACAGGAGGGCGCATCTTGATCATCACCAAGAGGGGCCTGGGACCAAGGGGGAATTTCTAGTAGTGCAAGGATCCGACCACTCACCAGGCTGGGCTGGTGGGCAGGCTCTGCTTTCCAAGCTAGGCCTGAAATGATGGAAATGACACCTCTAGGGTTTTGAGTTCTCACGAGATGAGGGACTACTAGCATGGCTCAGGCAGGTAAGGTTCATGGCAACACCAACTAGACCGGTCAGTGTAAAGTTGGTTTGGAAGTTCAGGGTCTTGATCCCTGAACAGCCTAGTCTGGCACAAATGCATCATGGTTCCACCTAGGTAAGGGAGTGTGAGGCAGATGGCCAAACTCGCGATGCTGGGCTTGGAAGTATAGGATCCGTTTAGAGGGCCAGGTTTTTGGATGTGTAAAGGCGTGGCCTTTCTCCCTCCACAGCAGATGCTCCGTACATACCTTGCCTGGGTTCATGGCTTATGGAAGTGCGCAGGTCCAGACTTCTCAAAAGACTGAGATAGAATGCACTCCATGCACCCCTAGCTAGGATCTCTAGCTCTCACTTGGCTGAGGTGGTACCCAATCTGCTTGACCCCAGCTAGGCTTGGAAGTATAGGGATGGCATGGGAGACCAGGTTCCTGAATATCCTGGCACTAGGAACAAGGGTCTGGGAGACTCACCAGGCTCTTCTGATGAGCATCCGATTCACTGCGCCTTGTTTGTCTTGAGGCTCACTCCCCTTCTGGCAGGTGCAGGAGAGCAGGAGTCTGGGTGACAAAGGAGTCTTGGCTGCCTGGGAGCGGCTGGAGTGGCAACTGTAAAGACTATGTAAGAAGGCATATCTCCATCCCTTAACAAGAAGGGCCCAGCACTGTGGGGGATGTCCTGGAAGGTTGCCCCGAGCCAGACCTGAAGACATCCGAATGACACCTGCAGGATTTGTAGGATCTCACCAGGCTGGAATGATGCTGTGTATTCCAAATGGATGGAGCTCATCTCTAGGCCAGGAACCTACCCAGTCAGTATAATAGTTTGACAGCATGGCCCTAGCTGGGCCTGGGAGTGTGGTAATGGTATTGATGGCTAAGGTTCTGGGTCAGTTCCAATGCTGGGCTAGTATTCAAGCTACATGACCTATGACCTAAGCTGTCTTTGGGAGAGTGCCAATGGCCACACACTGCTATCAGACCCAGATGCCATCAGAACTGGGGGTCCTGAAAGTGAGTCGTGGGAAAGTTGTGTTACTGGTATTTATCCTAGACATGCGAGGCTTGTGCATGAGGGAGGAATCAGGCTGATTCCACAGTTATATTCCTGGGACTATGGAAGTGCCCTGGTTGTGCCCCCTGCCCCCTGCTAGGCATGGGAGGATTAGTACCACACCTGCAGGGTAGCATCGTGAGCTCTCACCGGGGTGGGATCATAAATGATCTAGTTGATCCTTGCTAGGCCAAAATGTGTGAGTCTTTGGATGGTGTGCAGCTAGTGTGTGGGCTCCTGGGAGCAACTGGGCAGTGGGAAGTCCAGATGGCACATCAGAGGGTAGGCTTATGGGACACTCACCAGACTCTGCTTGTCAGCAGTCTTCGTCACCTGAACTAGGCCAGGGAGCAGAAGGAAGGATGGAGGCCTGGTACTCAGGCAGTATCAGCAAATATCGAATGGGACCCTGCAGAAATTGAAGGTAGATTAGGCACTTGAGAAATCACTATGCTTGACTTGAAAAATGCCAATCCTTGGGGGAATGACTTGTCTTAATTCCTGGTTAGGCAAAGCTGGTGAAGAGACTTCTTTACCCCAACTAGTTTGGATCTCCAGATGTTGAAGCAGAGTCAGGGTCTGATTACTCACTAGGGTAGGCTGTGGAGCCTGGCCCCTCCTGCACCACATCTGTGGGGATGGGACAGGTGGACAAAGAGCAGCTGAACTCGTAGGCTCAGGTAGTGTGCTGGCTTGATTGTCCCAGCCGGGCTTTATGGGAAGCACTGGGTAAAGGTGTGGTTTGAGGGTCACTCACCTGTTTGAGCTGGTGTACATTTAGCCTGTGGTTGTGACCTTACTCTGTTCTGAGCTGATGAAGGAAGGCAGGGGTCTGGGCCACAAAGCAGTCTTTGAGACTGTGGGGATGTCCTAATCGTTCAAGGGCCAGCTGGCTCAGCAGGCTGGACTGGACTTATGGCTGTGTTTCTTAAGCTAGGCCTGAAAATATTAGTATAACACCTGTTGTTTCTTTGAGTATGTGGAATGGGGTTGATTAATTAATACTGAATAATCCAGTTAGGATAGTCCCCTTATAACCATTAAAATATAATTGTTATTCTTGAGCTGGCCTGGTTATTTATCATACCAACCTAATTTGCAACATGGGACTATTGCTCAGGTAGGAGAGATTTTTATGACATCACCAAGCTGGGCTGCTTTACTGTGTGACATCAGTAAAGTGATTGATTGGGAATGCAGGGTCTCAGTTACTCACCTCTTGGGTTCAATGCCCATAACCCCAGCTGGGCTGGGAAGTGTGGAAATCGTGCAGAGACACAGAGAAAGTCAGTCACAAGGATGGGATGGTGAGCAAGCTGCGTGAGCTCAGCTGGGCTGTCCGAGTAGGACCAGCCCAGGAGAACAGGGGCTGGGTCTCTCACTAGGCTGGCTGGAGAGTGGGGAACTTGCCATAATCTAAGCCTGGAAGTATTCTGAGAGAGCAGGATGTGATTTTGAGCTCTTCCCAGGCTGGGATGAAGTTCAGTCTGAGCACTGGTTCAGGCAGGCAAGGATTCTGGGATCTCACTAGTGAAGGGCAAGGCTCAGGTTGCTTGACAACTGCTTGATCTGGCAGTATGGTTAGGATCATTGTGGAGGGGTATCACGAGACTGTGTTGTGTGAAGGCTCTGTCACTCAGTGCCGGTACTGGGAGGGTAAAGACGGGGCATAAGGGTGTGGTCTTGCTCTATCACCTGGGCAGGCAGGTGGTCAGGCTGCCTCAGTCATGGTTTGCCTGTGACTACATGGCTATCCTGGAAGTGCTTGGGTCCAGAGCATCCACTAGGCCGGGGAAGAATGTAGGCTGTGCACACAAAGCGGCACGAGAGAATGTTGGCACCACACCAGCCGGATAGGATCTTGACCTGTTGACATGCCGGGGTGATGTGCAGTCTGATTGTCCCAACCTAGGGCAGCAGATGTGAGCCTGGCTCTAGCAGAGAACGCACTTGGGGGCTCAGCAGGCTTATGATAACAGTTAGGCCTGGAAGTGTAAGGTGGTATGGGAGGCAAAGGTCTGCTTGCCCCCACCCAGCTGCTCAGTAGGCAGTAAAGATGGTACCAAAGAGCACCAGTCTGGGAGAATCACCAGGTAGTGCTGGTCAGCGATGTACTTCACCTGAACTAGGCCTGGTTGTGTGAGGAAGGCACTGGAGGAGGAGTCTTGGTCACAGAACAGGGATGCTTGGTACTCAGGCTGTGGAAATTGAAGGTAGGACTTGGGGTTCTCACCATGCTCAGATGAGGCATATTGTGATTGACCACAGGGAGGTCAGAGACTTTGAGGATGACTTAGGCACACGGGTTCTTGAGAACTCACCACGTTAGGCTGCTGTGCAAACTGTGTGACACCTGCTAAGACTGCCAGGTATACAGGGTCTTGATCCATTTGTAGTCTTGTCTGGTACAAATTCGTCTTGCCCATCCTTGGATACGAGAGTGTGATTATATTAGAGATAGGCCAGGCTCAGGGTCAGCATTATGGTCCAATCTGGGTTTAGGAGTGTAAGAATGGTGTGTAAAGCAGTGTCTTGGTTACCCATAATGCTGATTAACCCCAGGCAGGCCTGAGAATATAGGGATAGCATAAGAGGGCAGGGGTCATACTCATGTACAGGCTTATTGAGTATGACTATGTCACCCAAGCAAGGTCTGGGATAATTCTGACAACAACAGGATAGGATCTTAAAGTCTTACAAGGCTGGGATGGTGACCATTCTGATTGACTCTGGGTATGGAAAGCTAGATATTTTGGAACTCAGAAGGCAAGCCAACAGCTAGGTCTAGAATTAGGATGGCATTAGGGACCAGGATCCTGGTCAGGATCTTGAACACTCATCAGTATGAACTGGTGCCCAGGCTGTTTGACCCCACCGTAGAGGTGGTGCCAGAAGGTAGGTGTCTGGGAGACTCACCAGGCTGGGTTTTTCTGCAATCTGTTTCAAATGAACTAGGCATGGAAGTGTGAGGAAGATTCTGGACTTGGAGCCTTGATCACTGAACTGGGAGGCCAGATACTTACGCTATGTGACCCGATATTGTCATGGGAACCTTGCAGAGGTGAAGGCCAGTGGGCTTCTTGACTTCTTGGGTGATGGCTGTGCTTTAATAATGGGCAGGCTGCTTTACCACAGCTATGCCTGAGAGTATGGGAATCGTCAGGGAAGGGAGATTCTTGTCTGGCAGGCAGAGCTGGTGACTCAGTTCACTTGACCTCAACCAGTTCTGGGACTGGTTAGGATGCTGGGTTTGGCTCTTGATCCTTTTACCAGGGTCAGCTAGGGAGCATGGAACTTATGGCTCAAGTCCAGCTCACCTGGGAACTGTGAGGATGAAGGTAGGTGAGGCTCTTGGGTAATGGCTGAGCTTGGCTGATGGGCAAGTTGTTTTGATGGAGCTACGCTTAAGGTGCGAGGCTTGCCATGGAGGGGAAAGTCTTGATCACTATTTGGACACAGCTGGTGGGCAGCCCATTTGACTGGGATCATGAGGATGCTAGGGGAGAGTAGGGCCTTGATTACTCACCACACTAGGCTGGTGAGAAGGAAGCTTGAATCCCAGGTCGACTTGGAACTCTATGGAGGGCAGAGGAGAACACAGTGTGGAGATCATTCCCAGGTTGAGCTTGTGAGCAAGCATTTTCAGCCCAGCTAGGCCTGGGAGTGTGGTTATTGTGGTGAGGGGCAAGGATGGAGGTCTCTCACCTGGACTGCTTGGTTGACAATTGTGACCTCATTTCCAGGGAGCAGGGATGTGGGTTACCCAAGAGTCTTGGCACGTCTGGGAGCTGCCATGCAGGAGAATGGGGTCTTGATCCTGGGCCTGGGATTGAGGGAGGATAGAGCAGCACACAGATGCGGGTGGTTCTCCAGGATGGCTTAGAGTGCAGTTCATGCCTCTCATACAAGGCTTGAAAATATTCTTATGATACCTTCAGGAATTTGACATCTCAGCAGGCTACAATGGGGCACGTTACTGAGGACTGGCAAGGTGGATTGCTTTGAAAACTGATACCAGCCAGGCCTGGGCATATGAGGGCCGTTTGGTAGTGCAGGGCCTGGATCCCATGTAGGTCTGGACTGGTTTCCAGGAGGATTGACTCCTGCTGGACCTGGTAATGAGAGGATAATACAAGAGGATGGGGTCAGGGTCACTTACGAGGCAGGCTTGATTGCAGGCTGCCCGGCACAGGTTGGGCCTGGAAGCATTCTGACAGCCAGTGATGGTACATGGTGTCATTGATCCCAGCTAGACTGCAGCTCAAGCAGGTGGTAGTCTTGCTGTCTGCCAGCAGCCTGTCCTGGGAATGTGATGTCAGCGCTTAAGAGGTGGTGTTGTGGTTTGAATGAGAATGAGCCCCCCCCAGAATACTCGGTCTCTAGTTGGTGGACATGTTTGGGAAGGACTACGAGGTGAGGTCATGTTTGATCATTGATGTGACTGGGTGAGGACCTGGTTTGAAAAAGCCCAAGAAGGTTCCAGTTAGCTCTCTTTCTGCCTCCTGCTTTTACATTAAGAATTAAACTCTCGGCCCCTACTGCACCATCATGCCTGCCTGCCTGCCTGCTGCCATACTCTCTGCCACAATTAATTCCAGATTAACACTCTGGAATCATGAACAACAAATTGTTTTCTTGTATAAATTTCCTTGGTCATTGTTGTTATTATTATTATTGTTCATAAAATCTCTTTTGATTGTGTTTTCCTCCTCCCTCAACTCCTTCTCTACCCTCACCACCACCGTGCCTAACCGACTTATGCTCTCTCTCCCCCCTTTAAAAAAAGTGTTTTTTTAATCACAGTAATAGGAAAGTAACTAAGCTGGCTGGAGTCTGGGGCACTCATGGAACTGGTTTGTGCTGAGGCAGTGTTACCTGGCCTATTCCTGGGAGTGTAAGGACAGCGCAGGAGGGAATGTTCTTGTTTCGTCACCATAACAGACACGCGTTCCTGTTGCTTCAGCCATTCTGTGCTTGGGGCTATAGGACTCTCAGAGGTGCCAGGGTCTGGGTCACCCACCCGGCCACACTAGAGTTCAGGCTGTGCACTCTAGGCTTAGAACCACACCAGCAGGGTAGCATCTTGAGTTCTTAGTAGGCTGGGATGTGCTTAATTTGATTCAACTTAGCTAGGCAATGAAGTGTGAGTCTGGCTAGGACGATCTAAATAAGCAATACCTCAGGCCAGCAAGGTTTCGGGCCTCTCACTAGTTAGGGGTATTGTTCCAACTGCTTGACATTACCTGGGCCTCAGATTGTGAGCTTCTAGGTCATTTTTGAGACTGGCTTGGTGGGAAACTTCATGATCCTCGCAAGCTCTGGGAGTATAAAGATGGTATGTAATGCTAATGTCTGAATAGCTTACCTCCCTGATCTAGTCTCCATGCTGCTGGGTACAGCTAGGCCTGGGAAGATGTGGATGGCAGACATCAGGGCCACTCAGCAGGCAGACTTAATCAGTGATCTTATTCACCTGATGTCCTGGGAGTCTGGAGGAGGTGGCGAATAGGGATACTTGACTGTTCTGTAGGCTCGGCAGTTGCTCAGGCTATAGGAGACAAGGCAGGTTTGTAAGTGTAAGAGCAACTGAAGGCGGAGGTAGGGGCAGGGGGATATGTTGTTCTCACTAGGCTGGCCTGGTGCTCAGTTATATGAAGCAAATTGTCCTGTGCACTTGGGGAAAGTAAAGACAGATAGGGATATTTGACATTCACTAGTCACTGTAGATCTTCAAGCTGAATGACTGCAGGTAGGCCTGGGATGGTGAGGGTGTTGCAGAAAGGAGCATCAGTAGGCAATGGTGGTACCCAGGCTGCGTGATCCCAGCAAGGCATGGGATTGTTAACATAGTGGCATAGTTCCCAGTTTCGTCACTCTTCAGGTTAGGCTGGTCAGTAGGCAACTTGATCCTAGCTAACTCTGAGTGAGGGAATAACATGGGAGAGCAAAGGTCCAGGCAGAAAGAGTTGGCCTTGTGTGAAGTCTTTGGGACCTGAAGCAGGCCTAGCAGTGTGGTAACGGTGTAGGTGGGCCAGGTTCTGGGTCACTCACCAGGATGGACTGCTTCACAGTGTGCCTATGGCTGTGAGATCACTTTCTAGTCCAGGAGAGAGTGAATGCAGCAGGCTAGGTTTTTAACCAAACTCAGGGGAAAGGCAAGCTGCTTGACCAGGAGCAGGCCTAGGAGATGGGGAATGGCGCCTGAGGGCAAGGCCTCACCAGGCTGGGAGGGTGAGCACTCTGATGGATCCCAGTTAGATAAAGAAGTGTAAGGATGACAACACCCGGAAGAAGAAGCATGGGGGTGGTGTGGAGGCCAGGCACTTGATCACACACCAGACTGGGCCATCACTCAGGTCTCTGGACCAGAGCTAGGCCTTGGGCAATGGAGGGGGCAGGAGTCCGAGTCACTTACCAGGATATGCTGCTCAGCGAACTATTTCATTAGAACTAGGCCTGGGGCTGTGAGGAAGGCACTGGAACAGAGCCTTGATCACTGAACCGGAAGGCCTGGTACTCAGGCTTTGTGACTGGATGTTGGCGTTGGACCTCAGGGAAGGCAGGTGAAAGCAGACAGGGCTCTCAGGCAATTACTGTGTTTGGCTTATGGACAAGCTGCTTGACCACAGCCTGTGACTGTAACCTCATTCCCATTCTGGGGAGGTGTAGGAGAGCAGCAGCCTGGGTCACAAAGGAGTCTTGGGTAGTTTAGGAGCTGTTGGACGGGTGCAAGGTCTGGGAATGCGAAGATGGTGCAGGAGGGAGGGGTCTTAATTTCTCACCAAGAGGGGCCTGGGAACATGGGGATGTCTGTTGAGTGCATGTGTCCAGGGCTCTCACTAGGCTAGGCCAGAATACAAGCCACGCAAGCTTGACCTGAAAGAGTTAGTATGACTCCCGCAGGATGTTGAGGTCTCCCTAAGCAGGTAAGACACACAATCTGATTGACCTCAGCTAGGCCAGAGATTGGGGTAGGGGACAGTTCAAGAAAGTCATGTTTCCTGGAAATTTACCCCACTGGCCTGCTGTGCACACCGCCACACCATCTAGGTCTGACATTGTCAAGATGGTTCAGGAAGTCGGTGTCTTGTTCACTTACCAGTCCGGGTTTCTATCCATGCTTCTTGACACCAGGTTGGCCTCTAGGTGTGGTGATGATTTTGATGGGTGGGGTCCCGGTTCACTCTCAAGGCTGAGATGGTGGGCAGGGTGTATGGTCCCAGCTAAGGCTGGGGCTGTAAGGAGGATCTGGAGCAGGCATGTTGAGCACTGGGCAGGGAGAGCTGTCACTCAGGATGTGTGTCTAGATCTTTGCGTGTGGCTACAGGGCATATGACAGAAGGTAGAGATGCTGGGCAATCACAGAACTTGGCTGATGGTCATGCTTCTCAACCACAGCTACACTTGGAGCTCTGTGTAGTCTTAGGAAAGGGATTTTCTTCATCGCTGTTGTGGTGCTGGGGAGGGCTGTATGGGAAAGTGGGAGCTTGGCACTCACCAGGTTTGGATAGTGAATAGGGGAGCTTGACCCCAGCTAATCCTCTGTCAGTCAGAACAACTAATCCTCTGTCAACTAATCCAGCTAATGCTCTGTTAGTCAGAACAACTAATCCTCTGTGTCAACTAATCCAGCTAATGCTCTGTCAGTCAAAGGGCCAACTACTCACAGTTGGGGCTTATGGGCTGTACTGACTACTCATATGTCAACACAAAATTAACTCATTTGACAATAAAGAATCTCAGTTGAAAAAATGCTCCCACCATATTGGCCTATGGATAAGCCTGTTACGTATTTTCTTGATTAATGTGGGGTGGCCCAACTGACTTTTGCTGGTGCTTCTCTTGGGTTCCTGGTTCTGGGCAGGATACGAAAGCAAGCTGAACAAGCCATGAGGAAAAATAACCAGTGAGCAGCGCTCCTACAGCTCCTCCCTCCAGGTTTCTGCCCTGACTTCCTTCAATGGACGGTGCTGTGGAAGTTCATGATGAAATAAACTTTTCATTTCCCAAGTTGCTTTTGGTCATGGCATTTTATCACAGCAATAGGAAGTGCCATTAAGACACAGGTGGACTTTGTGACCAGAGCTAGGCCTCAGAGGGCAGTATTGGTGAAGAAGGATTTTGAGTCATTCACCGTACTAGGAAAGTCCATGGTGTCCTTGGGATTGTGAGACCACTTGCTATTTTGAGCTGGTCTGTGAGGGCAAGGTTCTGAGATGCTAACCAGGCTTGGCTGGTCAACAAGATGCCTGACCCACAATAGGCCCGAGAATGTGCAGTTGTCTCCGGAGAGCAGGGTCCTAATAGCTCACCAGGATGGGCTGCTATTTAGGCCAGGCTTCTTCATCTAAGCCAGGCCTGGGACTGTTGGTGTACACCGGGAGTACAAGGGGTCTGGCAATCTGCTTGGGTGTGACATCACCAGGCTGGGAGGGTGCAAGGTCTAGTTATCTCCAGCTAGACCAGGCAGTGGCAAGATGGCGTGGGCAGGTGGGGTTCTCGGAAACTCACTGTTTGTGGCTGCAGTGCGGGTTGCTGGACACCAGTCACACCTGCCGGTGTAAGATCAAGATCGACATAGAGGGGCAGGGTGTTCACTCGTAAGGCTGCGCTGCTTGGCCGTCTGCTTGATCCGAATAGGCCTGCAAGTCTGGAGAAGATGCTGGGGGGAGTCTGGATAACACAAAACGCTGGGCTGTTGCTTAGGCTGTGCGATCCATGTTACAGCCATGAGTGGGAAGAGACACAGGCAGGTGGGAGGTATTGGACGCTCGCTAGTTTTGCCCTGTGCTCAGGGCATTTGGACTAATCTTGGCTTGTGAGCCTAGAGAAGGTGAAGGCAGAGCAAGTTCTGGAGCACTTCCTCGGCTGGGATGCGAGGCAAGCTCATGGACTAGAGTTGTACCTAGGAGTATAAGGATGGTGCAGAAGAGAGCATCTTGATCATTGAGTAGGCTGGGCTGGTGCCCAGGCTGGTTAACTCATATCCTGGGCTTATTAGACTGGTTAGTGATGGTCTGGTTCACTCTCCAGAGTTGGATAGTGAGCAGCAGCTTATCCTCAGTCAGATCCAGAACTGTGGTGCAGCAGGGCAGGCCAAAGGCCTTTTAGTATGAAGCTAGCACGAGATGGTTTTGATCGTTCACAAGTCTGAGGCGGTGTACAGGCTTCTTGAGAGGTGCTGGGTCTGGATGACCTCAGCAGGAATTGCTCACAGGTTTTGAACACAAGCTAAGCCTGGGAGTGTGGTAACAGCTGGGATCAGGAGCTCTGGATCTCTCACCAGGCTGTTAGGCCTACCTCACGTCACATAGCCTACACTGCAACCCAGTCTGCTGCGTAACCCTAACCCTTGCCCTCCCCCGATTCAAGCTGTCGATGCCAGTTTCCAGATAGGATCGGGTTCTCTGCGCAGTCTGATTGACCTGAACTAAGTCAGGGAATATATGTATGACTCTCACAGGCAAGATTCTTGGGAACACAGCACACTGGGTTGGGGACAGGGTATGTGGCATCAGCTTTCTGGCACGGCAGGGTCATGATCACTCAAAATTTGGGGCTGATGCCCAGGTTGCTTTGGCCCAGCTGGGTGTGGGTCTATGGAGATGGCAAAGAGGTCATGAGTCTTCTTTACTTGCCTGGTTGTGCTGGGCATGATCTGCTTGACCTGAATTAGGCCTAGGAGTCTGAGGCAGGTCCTCCTGGTTCAGGGTCTTGATGACTTACCAGCTCAGGCTTTATGACCTAAGCTAAGCCCGAGAGTGTGATGAGAGCCAAGGCAACTAGGGGAGTTGAACACTTATTAGTCCGGCTTGGTGCTCCAGTTCTACGATTCAATCTTCGTGAGTGTGAGAAAGCTGAATGCAGGTGGTGATCTTGGGTACTCACTAGGCTAAGCTGACGGGCCAGTTGCTTGTACACAGTAAGTAAGGTCTGTGAGGATGGGAATTCCGAGGGAGAAAAGAGACTTGGCTGATCACCGACTAAGCTGGGCTTATGCCTGGGCAGCCTGGCCTGAAATAGTCTCGGAAGTGTTAGGAACATGTGAGAGAGAGAAGTCTTCATCACTCAACGAGGTAAGCTGCTGAGAAGGCAATTTGCCCCCAGCTCTTCCTGGAACAGAGGAATGTGTGGAAGGGTAAAAAAAAGCATGCATGCCCTGAGATAGAAGCCAGTGAGTGTGGTACGGGTGGGGACCGACATGGTTCTGGGTCACTCAGCAGTCTTCCTGGCATGTGACGATCATTTGCCAGCCTTAGTTGGTGTCCAAGGGCAGAGGTCTGAGTTACTGGGCAGGCTTGGATGGTCAGTGAGATCTTTGACCTGAACTCCGCCTGGGAATCTGAGGATGGTGCAGGAGGGTGGCTTTTTGAACCCTCGCTATGATGGACTGGTGCCCAGGATGCTTCTTTCTAGCTTGGCCTGAGATTTTAGGCACGTCAGGGGAGGGCAAGGGTCATGGTTACAGCAGCAGACTGGGTTGCAGTGTAGGCTATGTGACGTGAGGTAGGCCTAACGGTGTGAAGACGGTGTAGATGTGCAGGGTCTTGATCATTTACCGGTGTGGGACCCACAGAGTAGAAATGGCACAGGTGGACAGTGTTCAGGGTCACTCGTTAAGCTGGGGTGTGTGCAGTCTGGTTGACCCAAGCAAGGTCAGGGGTCATAAGAATGGTTCTGGCCTGTCAGTATAAATAATTTTGATTCCTCACCAATCTGGCCTGATGTCCAGGTCGTTTGCGACTGGGGCTATGTGGTGGCACAGGCTAGGTAGAAAAGGACTGTGTTACTTACTGGGTGGTGCGATCTGTTTGATTCCAACTGAGTCTGAAGTGGTGATGAAAACCTGGAGGGGGCGTCTTGACGCCGATCAGGTTCAACTGGTACCCAGGCTACTTATGATGGTGGGGCAGAGCTCGATTTTGACCCCTCAGCAGTGACCCAGGCAGCTTGACTCTAGCTAAGCCTGGGAGTATGAGGATGACCTGGGAGTGGAAGGGACCCAGTCACTCCCTGAGCTGAGTCAGAGTGCTGGCTGTGCTACCCAAGATGGGCATGGGATTAGTACGACAACGACTTTCTGCCTCCATTTATACCCACACACCAGAGGAGGGCGCCAGATCTCTTTACAACTGCTGGATAAAGTCTTGGACTCTCACCAGATTCAAATATTGTGCAGTCTTACAATCCTGACTAAGCCAAGGAGTGTGGGGATGACTGTGGAGTGGAAGGTTCTCGGGAACTCACCATCCTGGGCTGGTGAGGAGGCTGTGTGCCAGCAGCTAGGTCTGGGGAATATGATAATGTGATCAGGAGAAGTTCTCACTCGCTCACAAGGATGGACTGATCTGAGAGGGACTGTTGGATCACTGCGTCGTGTGAGCTAAGGCATGGTGGCAGGGGTCACTAAGCAGACTTACCAGATCTGTGAGCTCTTTCCTGAAAAGCAGATCTAGATAAGTCAAGCGTGGCAGCCATTGTGAACAGAGCTAGGCCGGAAGGTCTGGTCACTGTGCGGAAGGGAGGGCTTCTGGTTCGTTAGCCGGACTTGGATGTTTGCTGAGGTGCTTGACTGGAACTAGACTTGCTCTTGTCAGAATCGTGTAGAAGGCTGTGGTGTGATTCCTCACGAGGATGGGTTGGTACTGAGGCTGTGTATCCCAAGCTGGGCCTGGGGGGTCTTATTACAACAGTGACAGAGGAAGATAGGCTGGCACCCAGGGTGTGCAAGCCAATCAGGCATGGGAGTATTAACATAACAATAGCAGGATAGGATATTGAGCTCTCACCAGCCTGGGATGGGGAGCTTCAGACTGACCCAGCTAAGTCAGGGAGGATGAGGATGGCCAGGGCTGACAGGTTCTTGGGAACTCACCATGCTGGGCTGGTGTGCAGCCCGCTTCACCAACGCTAGGCTGAGACTCTGAGGATAATCACGGAGAGCAAAGATCCAGGTCATTCACCAGTGTGAGGAGGAATACAGGCAGTGCAACCCAAGCTGGACCTTGGGTGTTGGCAGGACTCCATCAGGATGGAATCTCTAGTCCTCACCAGGCCTGGATGGAGCACAGTCCGCCTGAGCCCAGCTAGGGCAGGGGCGGGTGGGGATCTCGGGAACTCAGCACACTGAGCAGGTGGGTGTTCTCTTGGGCATCAGCTGGTCCTGGCAGTGTGAGACTGCTGTGGGAGGGCAGGACCTTGATCACTCACCATTTGGGGTGGGCACCCAGGCTCCTCCATCTCAGCTGTGTGGGATTGCAGGGATGATGCAGGAGAGCAGGGGCTTGAATCCATCACCAGGCCCGGCTGTTTAGTTATCTTGCTTATCCTAGTGTAGACCCAGGAATCTGAGGATGGTGCAGAATGGAGAGTCTGTATCAGTCAGCTTTCTGTGTTGTTGTTCAGACTGTCTGACCCAATCTAATCCTGGGATCGTTAAGATGGTGAGGGAGGCCCAATATTGATCACTCAGCAGTGTATGATGGGGTAAAGGGAACCTGAAAGCTGCTAGCTCTGTGATCCTTGGGGGTGACAGGAAATGCAAAGATCTGGATAACAAATGGACTGAGTTTGTGTGCAGGGTTTGTGACCTCTCTCTGTTCATGTAGCAATGACATAGAGGGCTGGGATTCTTGGTCATTCATCAGGCTTGCAGTATGCTTGGGATTGTGAGATCATGTTCTAGTTTGAGTTTGGGATCGCGGGAAAGCAGTCTGGTTCATTTTTCAGGCTTGGAAGAATTGCAAAGTGCCTGACCTGGACCCAGCCTAGGTGTATACTGAAGATGCCTGAGCTCAAGCGCTTGATCCTTTACTCAAATGATCTTATGTTAAGGCTGCTTCAACTATTCTAGGCCTGGGAACAAAGGGATGCCTAAGAAATACACAAATCTGGGTCACTTACCAACCTGGGCTACACTGAAGACTGTGTGACTCAAAGTTGGCCTGGGGTTATTAGTATCACACTGATGGGTTAGGATATTGAGCTCTAACAGGCTGGGATGGTGTGCAGCTCTATTGACCCCATCTAGGCCCTGAAGTGTGACTTAGCAGGTGAGGTCGCTGGGAACTCACAAGACTCTGGGATAGCAGCTAGCTTCAAAAGTGTGAAAACGGTGTTGGACAGCTGTCCCAGTCGCTCACCAGGCTGTGCTGCTCAGCCAGGCGGTTGACTTAAAGTCTGCTTTGGGGGAGGGGAGTCTTTTTTTTTTGTAATATAATTTTTTATTGAAAACAAAATTTCCGCCTCCTCCCCGCCTCCCATTTCCCTCCCTGTCTCCCTTTTCCCTCCCCCTCCTCCCACTCCTCTCCCCCTCCCTCTCCAGTCTGAAGGGCAGTCAGGGTTCCCTGCCCTGTGCAAAGTCCAAAGTCCTCCCCCCTCCATCCTGGTCTAGGAAGGTGAACATCTAAACTGGCTAGGCTCCCACAAAGCCAGAACATGAAGTAGGATCAAAACCCAGTGCCATTGTCCTTGGCTTCTCAGCAGCCCTCATTGTCTGCCATATTCAGAGAGTCCGGTTTTATCCCTTGCTTTTTCAGTCTTAGTCCAGCTGGCCTTGTTGAGTTCTCAATAGATCATCCCTATTGTCTCTTTGTGTGGTTGCACTCCTTTTGGTCCTGACTTCTTTGCTCATATTTTCCCTCCTTCTGCTCCTCTTTGGGACATTGGGAGCTCAGTCCGGTGCTCCAGTGTGGGTCTCTGTCTCTATCTCCATCCATCTCCAGATGAAGGTTCCATGGTGATATGCAAGATATTCATCAGTATGGCTATAGGATAGGGTCATTTCAGACTCCCTCTCCTCAGCTGCCCAAGGGACTAACTGGGGACATCGGGGGGAGGGGAGTCTTGATCACATATTGGGCTGGGCCGTTGTTGAGGTTATAGGAGGCAAGGTAAGCCATGATGGTGAGGATGTTATATGAGAGATGTAATATCACCAGTACACTAGGGGGCTCTCTTTTCTCTCCTGCTAGTCAAGATGCTGGACCCCATCCAGTCCTGGGATTGTTCGGATGGTAGTTAAGGACGAAATTTTGAATGCTTACTGTTGTAAGCTCATAAAGAGGCAATTTGACTGCAACCTGACCTGGAACTATGGTGGTGGCACAGCAGTGTAAGGTCTGGGTCACTCATAGGCTGAGCTGGTGTGTAGCTTGTAGTCGTGTGGTAGTGACAGAAAAGGGTGGAATTCCAGGTCACTCACTTGGTTGTGCTGCGCATACTGCCTGTGATTGTGAGATCAGCTGCTGGCCTGAGCAGGTGCAGCAGAAAAGGACTCTTGGTCCCCAAGGAGGCTTGGCTGGGACTGTAAAACTGGTGCTGGAAGGTAAGATCTTGATCCATCACCAAGAGGGACCTGGGACTGTGAGGTTGTCCTGGGAGTGCAAGGATCTCCATCACTCACTCACCAGGCTGGGCTGGAGGGTGGACTGTGTGTCTCAGGCTCCATCTGAATTCATTCCTATGCAACTCCGAGATAGGACTCTTTAGCTCTTACCAAGGTGGAATGGTTCAAGATCTATATCAGCCCAGCTAGGCCAGAGGTTAGGAGGGTTTCAGGCAAAGTTCTCAGGAATTTGCTACACTGGGTTTGTGTGCAGCCTTTAGGACAGCAGTTAGCCTTGCAGGCATTGAGACGGTTTGAGAGGACAGTGTCTGAACCTGTTCTCATGTTGCTCGACCTGGGCGTATGGTTACATTCTGGATAAGCAGGGCTCATGGCGACTCTCTTGGATGTGAATTTGGACAAGAAGCTTGAGCTAAGGTAGGTGTGGGGGTGCGAGGGCTGTGTGAGGGAGGCCCTTGATCAGTCTGTGTTGGTGAGCAAGCGGCCTGACCCCAACTGGGCCTGGGACTATGGTGATGGCATGGGGGTGCTGGGTTTTGGGTTCCTCTCCAGGATAGCTTCAGAGTCTTAAGACGACCCTGGAGGGGGAGACTTGATCTCTCCCCAGCCTAGGCTGTTGTGCAGGAGGCTATCTGTTTCAGACTAATCCTGGGAGGTTGACAAAGGCAGATGAGGATATTTGGCTCTCCGTCATCTATCCTGATGGTCAAGGTTCTCAGCCACAGCTAAGGCTATGAGAAGCGACACAACACAACAGGCTAGTATCTTATGCTTTCAGCAGGCTGGGGTGGGGCATAGTCTGACTGACCCCAGGTAGGCGAGGCCTTCAGAAGTTGAGACTCTTAGGAACTCACTGGGATGAGCAAGTGTGTCTGCTCTTTGATACCAGCTAGTCCTGGCAGTGTGAGGATGTGGGGGAGGGGTGGCGAGGCAAGTCTTAATCACTCATCATCTGGACAGGCACCCGGGCTACTTGACCCCAGCTGGATCCTTGATTGAGGCCATGCCACAAGAAGGCTTGAGTAGCTTCATCCCAGAGATGCAGGGCTGGTTCAACATACGCAAATCTATCAATGTAATCCACCATATAAATAAACTGAAAGAAAAGAACCATATGATCATTTCATTAGATGCTGAAAAAGCATTCGACAAAATTCAACACCCCTTTATGATAAAGGTATTGGAGAGACTAGGGATACAAGGGTCATACCTA
>NW_026068375.1:33483-61360 GCF_014885135.2 Alexandromys fortis | reverse complement strand
AAAAAAAGGAATCCCATAAGAGGATCAAGTTACACAACTGTCACATTTATGCAGAGTACCTAGGTCAGTCCCGTGCAGGCTCCTTGGTTGTTGGTTTAGTCTCTCTGAGTCCCCATTAGCACAGTTTAGTTGATTCTATGGGTTTTCTTTAGATGTCCTTGACCCCTCTGACTTCTACAATCCTTCCTCCCTCTTTTCAGCAGGATTCCCTGAGCTCAGCCTAAGGTTTGGCTATGGGTCTCTGTCTCAGTTTCCATCAGTTGCTGGATGGAGCCTCTCTGAGAACAACTGAGCTAGGCACCAATCTATGAGTATAGCAGAATATCATTAGGCCTCGTTATATTGACATTTTTTTTCTTCAGTTGTGCTTGGTTCTATTCTAGGTCTCTGGGTCATCCCGCCTGTGGATCCTGGTGCTCTAGGCACTATCGGGGTGGACTCATTCTTGTGGCATGGGTCTTAAGCTGGATCAGTCATTGGCTGGTCACTCCTTTAATCTCTAGGCCACCCTTACCTAGCACATCCCATAGGTTGGACAGACTGACTATAGGTCGAGAGTTATATGCCTGGGCTGGTGTCCCAGCCCCTCCACTTGAAGTCTTGCCTGGTCACAGGAATTGGCCAGTTCAGGCTACAGATCTTCTATGGCCAGGAGTCTTAGCTGGGGGGTCATCCTTGTAGATTCCTAGGAGGTTCCCTTGCACCACGTTTCTCCTCTAAAATGGCCCCTTCCAATGGTCTTTTTCAGTATTCTCTCCTTCCATCTCTCCTTTAACCTGCTCACTCATGTCCCTATCCGCAGCCCTCAGTTCACTCACAAAGTGTCTCCTATTTCCTCTTCTCAGGGAGATCCCAGAGGCCCCCTCCTTGAGCCTCCATTGGCACCTAGTCTCTCTGGATCTGTGGGTTTTTAACAAGTTTCTCCTCTGTTTTACAGCCACTATCCACTTAAGAGTACATATCATATTTGTCTTTCTGGGTCTGGGTTACCTTACTCTGAATGTTTTTTTTTTTCCAGTTCCATCATTTGCCTGCAAATGTCATGATGCCAGGAATGAATAAGGAAAATATGGTGCATTTACACGATGGGCTGTTTTTTTCCCCATAGCTATACCTGGAAGTGTGTTTATGGTAGGGAAGGACAGGTTGTGTGGTCATTTACCTGGTTGCACCGGTACACAGTCTGCCTGTGATCGTGGTATCTGTCCCTAGTATGAGCAGGTGCAGGAGGGCAGGGATCTGGTTCACAAAGCAGTTTTGACAGCTCTGAGAGCTCCCTGAGTGGAACTATGCCTAGGCGGGCATGAGAATGGGGTAAGGGAGTGGGTATTGATACTTACAAAGAGAGGCCTGGGGCTGTGAGGAATAAGGCAGGAGTGTGAGGCTATGGGTTACTCACCAGGCAGGCCTGAAATGGAGGCTGTAGACCCCAAGCAAGTCCTGGAAGTATTAGGAAGACACCAGGAGAATAGGGTTTGATTTTTGACCTCTTTCCAGGCTGGCATGGTGCAGTTGAAATGATCTTAGCTGGCCAGGGAGCAAGAGAAGAAAGACTGACATAGTGAGGTATTGGGGACTCACTATGTCAGCTAAGGATGTGCATGTGAGGATGGTGTAGAGGGAAAGGTCTATGTCACTCACCAGACTTGACTGGTACCTGTGCTCTTTGATAAATGTAGGAATGGTATTGTGGTATTCTGGTAAATGGGCAGGGTTTTAATCACTCATAAAACTGGTTGGTAGGTCTGAGATGTAAGGATGATTTGAGAGGAAACAGCTTCAATATCAACAACCTGGCTAGTGTCCAGGCTGCTTGACCTTAGCTGGTCCTAGAACTTCAGAAATGACACAGGACTGCAGGCTCTAAATCATGTACCAGGCTGTGTTCATTGGCTTTATTCTTTTTTTTTTTTTAAAGATTTATTATTTATTTATTATGTATACAGTATTCTCAGTATTCTGTCTACAGGCCAGAAGAGGGCACCAGATCTCATTACAGATGGTTGTGAGCCACCATGTGGTTGCTGGGAATTGAACTCAGGACCTTTGGAAGAGCAGGCAGTGCTCTTAACCACTGAGCCATCTCTCCAGCCCCCCATTGGCTTTATTCTTGACATGGACTAGACCTGGAGGTCTGAGGAGGTTACTTTACTCTAAGTCTGGACCACTCACAGGGCTAGGATATTGTTCAGATTATATGGTCCAAGCGAGACCTGCGAGTGTGAGTATAAGATGGCAAGTGGGGACACTGGACACTCTGTATTGTGCCCTAATACCCATGCTGTGTGACCCAATCTTGGCCCACGAGTGTGAGGAAGCTGAAGACAGGTGGCGACATTGGGCTCTTACAGGCTGGGCTCATGGACAGTCAGCTGAACCACAGATATGCCACAAGCATGAGGATGGGAGAAGGGACCCTCTTGGTCCCTGACCAGCAGTCAACTTTCCTCCAGCCAGGCCTGGCAAAAGGCTGTCCCTCTAAGATCTGTCTTTTACATGGTCTTTGTGAACTTGAGATAAGGAGACTGTGGTAACGAAGGGCCTGGTTGTGGGGCTCTCAGAAGGATGAGCGGCTGCATCATGTGCCCGGTAATTTTCTATAAGCCACAACTCTGAGCTGGTAAGAGAGAGGAGGGGATTCACTATCGGATTAAACCGAGGAGCAATTTGCTTGTTCCAAACGGAGTCTTGGAGTTTCAATTTTGGGCAGACAGGGAGAGTCCTGAATTTTGATCAGGATGGATTAAAACACAGGCGGCTTCACTCATGATAGACCTGGAAGTGTGAAGATGCCCTCAGAGCACAGGTTCAGATTACAGGTTAGGGGACCCAAGCAAGGCCTTGGTGCATTATTCTGATACTGCCAGAATAATCTACTGTGTTGTCACTAGGTTAGGATGGTACACAATCTGATTGGCTACAATTAGGCCAGGGAGTGTGAGGATGGTTTGCATAGGAGAGATTCTTAGGAACTCACGGCGCGGGTCTGTTAGGCAGGCTGTGTGACACCAGCTAAACCTAAGCAGTGTTAGGGTGGTGTGGGAAGGCATGGTCTTCATCACTCACCGTTCTGAGCTGCTGCCCAGGTTGTTTCATCCCAAGTTGGCACACAATTGTAGGGTTGGTAACATGGACCAGGGTTCTGTGCCACGCACCAGACTAGGCAGGCCCACAAGCTACTTCATCCAAACTAGGCCTTACCATCTGAGGAAAGCACTGGAGGGTGCTTCTTGACAACTCGTAGGCTGGACTGTTCATCAGACTGGGAAGATGAGAGAGTAAAGGCAGGTGGGGAATTTGGGCACTCACTCGGGTAGCCTGGTGTACTGTCTGCCTGGGATCCTGAGCTGGTGCAAGATGGCAGGGGCCTGGGTTTCACGGTTTGTTGTTTGCCCCAAACAAGACCCGGAAAGTTGGAGATGTTGGCAGAAGCCCACCACTTGATGCCTCACCAGGCTGAGTTTTAGTATGGCTGGTAGGAGCCAAGCTAGGCCTGGGGATATTAGTAGAAGAGCAGGGTACACTGCTGAGCTCTCCTTGGACTGGAATGCTGTGTGGTTAGTCCAGGGAGTATGTGTATGGCTCTGACAGGTAAGACCCTTGAAAACTTCCTACTGGGCTGGCAGGCAGCCAGTATGATACCAGGTAGGCCTGTCAAGTACATTATTCTGGGCTGGCATCATGGCACAGCACATTGTTAAAGATTTACCTTAGGATGTAAAAGCTAATTACGTGGAAAATCATTTCTCATCCAAAATACAGAAACCTTTCCATGTTGCCACAGGCAATCGACATGAACTGTCCAAAAGTATACAAGTTCCAAATTGACCAAATAAATGGTGGCTGAGCAAAGTTCATCTTTTACCGCACTAAGGGAAAGGGACATTACAAACTAGACCTCCGGTTTCTAAAACTGGGACATTTACTCAGTCTTAGAAACCCGCAAAAGGCAGTGTCTCTTAAAGAGTCCTTTAAAAGTCTGCTACCGAGGAACATTCTGCTCACTTGCTACTTTTAAAGCCAAAAATCCAAACAAAACCAGGCCCTTTCCTTCCCCATCATATGACCTAGCTTTTCTTCATGTACATTTTTTCAAGAGCTAGGGGGAAGCCCTGGATGTAAAGTTTCCTCTAATTTCATGCTCACATGATTGAGCTTTCTTACTAAATGGCCAAAAGAAAAAGTTATTGCTAACATTCAAGTGTAGTAGTGCAAAACCCCTCGAAAGATCGATTGTGAAAGATGGTTTGTTGAGATATAGATTTAGGGGATGGATAGAGAGACGTGTCTGTTCTAACAGAGGGCCCACCCAGGTTTGGTTCCCAGCACCCTCAGGGAATCCACCTCCACATTCCAACTCCTTACAGCACACAGACATACATTCAGTAAATTAGTCAAACACATAAATATAAGATTAAAATAAACATTTTTTCTTAAAGGCACTGATGTGACAATATAGTTATAAAGTCTGGGGAAAACTTGGACCAACATTTGACTTTACTGCCTTGCTAATAAAGTGATTTTATCCTTGACTCACAGGCTAGAAACCCATTAAATGATACTGTGCAAACTACAATAAGTCACTTAAAAATATTACCTCTCTGTACTCTATCTTGTGGTAGGTCTTTAGAGCTTAAATTCCAAAATCCATCCCTAAACAAAAATCCCATCTGTAGACTGTACTAACTATACCGTGACCCCATACAGTCATCATATTGTAGGTTTGAAATGGGATTGGTCTTTGCCAGAGAATTTCCTGCCTGTAACCCATTTTGGTGTATAGCATTCGCTGTTCAGTGGTGTTCTGAAAGCCATCTCCTTCCGGCAAGGATTTATACAGCACACAGATAGAGCCATCCTCTCCAATGCGGTAGGACACTTCATAGGGGTCAACCCAGAGTGTGAGTTCACATGGGAGAAACCTGAACAACTCTTGGCTGCTCAGTCCAATCCGCTGGGCTGCCTGACAGATGAGAGGATCCATCTTATGGTTGATGCGAATGCACCTGTAGCCGGATCCTTTGCAGGGCTCCTCTGGGAACCAGTGGTGTTTGTAGTGTTGCTCCAGCAGCTCCTGCAGGCTCTGGCTGAAGGTCCGCAGCTGTTGCTCGCTCCTGAGGCCCTTGATGCTGAGGAAGTTGGAGATGAATTCCACAGCGGCACAGATTTCTCCGATCATGCTGGCTGCAGGGGTACAGAAGGGATGCCGGGAGTGGCAGAGAGCTCAGCAGTGTGGCGCTGAAGGGAGAGTGGCCACCCCACACTTCTGGCAAGACCTGGTGGTCTAGAGAAAGCTATGCCACGAGGCAATTACTAACTGTGGGGGCTTTTTACAAAACATTTCTTTCAGAGGAAAGAAGGCACAGTGCAGGGAAGAGACGAGAGGAGAGAGACAGCCTGGCTACATCACTTTGACCTCTGTAGCCACCTCTATCACCAGTTTGAAAGCCTTCAAGCATCCCAAGAGTTGTATTTCCAATTCTGAGAGGCAAAATTACGTACATTCTTAAACGGGCTTAGCACAGGGCTTAACACATGGAGTTCATATCTTGTCCTGTGAGTGTATGGAAGTAAAAGGCACTCGCTAGATGGGGCTGATGGGAAATCTGCCTGGCCAGAACTGGGAAGGGCATATGGGGATGGTGCGGGAGTGGGTCGCCTTGATTACTAATACAGGGCTGCTTCTCCACAGGCTACTTGATCCTGACCAGTACTGGGTGGTTTGTGTCGTTGGGGAGAGCTTAGTCTTGATCACATACCAGGGTAAGCTAATGAACAAAGTTTGGTCCGACTTCTCACTGGGACTGTGTGGTTAGCACAAAAGGATGTAGCTCAAGATAGTAGGCCTCGGACTGTGTTAATGTTGCAGATAGGCAGGGTTATGGGTGAGTCAGCAGGCCAAGTCAGCCACCCCAGCTATGGTGTGCAATGTGCAAGGGCAGGGTCCTTATCACTTACCCGTTAGGGCTGCGGAGTTGTTCCCCTCACCCAGCTGGGCCTTGGTCACTCAAGATGCTGGTTTGGGGCAGGCTGTGTGATGGAAGCTGGAGCTGCGAGGATTCGTACGCCAGCAGCAGGATTGGATCTCCAGGTCTCACCAGGCTGGAATGGTACAGAGTCTTATTGGCCCGAGCTAGAAAACAGTGTCTTAGGCAGTCAGGGTCTTAGGGTAATGCCCAGACTGTTTGACTCTATCTAGGAATGGACACATGACAATGGTGAATTTAGACGGGATTCTGTATCCCTCACCAGACTGGGCTAAGTCCAATTTAGGCTTCAGATGTGAGAATGATGTGGTATTACAATGTCTTGATAATTCAACAGTCTGACTTAGTGTCCTGGCTGATTGACCCCAGATGTGTTGGGGACTGTGGCGTTGGTCCAATAAGAGCTGGGTCTTAGTTACTCAGTATACAGTGTTGCCCTGGGATCTCCTTGAATCTAACTAGCTGTGGGAGTGTGACTAAGGCATTGAAGGGGTTTTCTTGATGACTGACCAGACTCTGCTGTTGGTCAAGCTGTAAGAACCAAAGCCAGGCCTGTGAGAATGACAAAGACAGGATACTGGGCTCTTGTTCGTCTGTGCTCATAGACAAGTTGCGCAGCTAGGCCTGGGTGTGTGAGGACTGGGTGGTACAAAAGGCCCAGAATCCCTGAGGGAGATCGACTGCTGCCCATGCTGTTTGTTGTTGGCTCGTTAGGCCCATGAAATGGTCTGGTATTGGTCATATTGGTGAACCCGGGGCACACCAGTGGTTAGGTGACTTGGTCCAATACAGATTTGTGACTATGAGGATGACAAAGGATGACAGAGTTCAGGGACACAGAAGTTGGCTTGGGTGCGGGCTATGTGGCTTGTGATAGCCCTGGTAGTGTGGGACTGTTGTCCAATAGCAGGGTTCTGTGTCACTCACCAGTCTTGTCTGGTACAAAGTATGCCTGGGATTCTAAGATCACTTTCTAGTCTAGGGTGAGGCAGGAGGACAACATTTTGGGTCACTAACCAGGTTTGGCAGGCCCGTATGCTCCTTTCCCTGAATTAGGCCAAGGAGTGTGAGGATGGGGCATTAGGGCAGGGTCTTTCTCCCTGACAAGGACAGGCACCCAGGCTGCTGCAGCCATTCTAGGCCTGGGGATGTGGTGATGTTCTTTGAAGAACAGAGGTCTATGTTCTTGGAAGTACAGGGGTCTGGATCCTTCCGCAGGCTGGGCTAGAGTGAAGCCATTGCTACTTAAGCTAACACAGAGTATTAGTGCACACCAAGAGGTCATGATCTCAAGTCCTACTGGACCAGTATGACAGACAATCTGAGTGAGTCCTGCTAGGTCAGGTTTGGGAGGATGGCATTAGCCAGTGAGGTTTGTAGGAACTCACCAGGCTTTGTGACCACTGCTAGGCCTGGTAGTGTGAATATGAAGGGCAGGTGCAGAAGCTTGATCTTTCTACAGTTTGTGCTGGTCCTTGAGATGCTTAGACCCTGCTGACCTTGGACTCTGGGGTTGACATTGAGGACAGTGGCTGGGATACTCACCAGGAGGAGCTGGTCAGTGATCTGCTTGACCTGTGGGTCTGAGGAAGCTGTTCGAAGAAGAACCTTGGTCACTCACTGGGCTGGTATCTTGGTCAGGTTGTATTAACCAAGGTAGCCTGTGATCATGAGGAGGGTACATGAGAGAAGGTCTTGATCACTAGGACACTCATGTCTCCTCTGGTGGCAACACTGCATGTCCCAAACAGCTCATGGAATCATTAGAGTATGGGGTATCCAAGGTCTTGGCCACTTACCAAAGTAAGCTGGGGAGGAGGCAACTTGATCCTAGGTTGAACCTGAACTGTGGGGATGGCTCAGTAGGACGAAGTCTAGGTACCTCACGGGCTGAGATTTTGTAGACTTTTTTTTTTTTTTTAAAGCCAAGATAGTCTTGGAAATGTAGCAATGGTGGGAAAGATTAGGGTCAGGGTCATACACCTGGCTGGGCTGGGCTGAAATCTGCCTGTACTTGTGACACCACTGCCTAGTCTGAACAGGTGCAACAGGGCATGGGTCTATGATTTGGGAATAGGCAAAGGAGTATCAATACAGCCGTGACACGTAAGGGTCTTGGGTGAACAGCGAGCGGCATGAGTGGGACTATGTCTGGGAATGTGAGGACTGTGCTGGAGGCCAGGCTGGCTATTCAACCCCACAAGAGGGACCTGGGGCTTTGGTGGATGCTCTAGAATTGCAAGGGTCTGGGTCATGCACTAGGACAGGCTGGCCAGTGAGCAGCTTCAGCAAAAATAGGCCTTGGAGTATAAAGATGATATAAGGCGGAGGTCTTGATCCCATACCTGGCTGGCTTAGGGTACAGGTTGTGAAATACACGCTAGATTCAGGAATACTAGTAGGAAATATTCTGATTGGTCCCAGCTTATTCAGGAACTGTGAGGTGGCTCAGGCAGGTAAGATTCATATGAACTCATCAGGCTGAACTGGTGTGCAGGTTATGTGATGCTAGCTATGCGACACCAGTTAGGCATGGTAGTGTGGAGAACGGTGTGAGGACAAGGTCTTGATCTACTCACCTGCTAGCCAGACTTCACGGCCCCTGCTGTGGCTAGGAGTATGGCGATGGCCAGGAGATCAGCAAGGTTCATGGTATTCAATAAGGCTGGGATTGTAACTACAGTATGACCCGAACTATGTCCACAAGTGTGAGGACTGAATGGGAAAGCAGGTGGGGTCTTGATCACTTACCAATCTGGCCAGGTATCCAGACTCCTTGGCACCAGCTGGGCCAAAGATTGTGGATGGCAGGGAAGGAGTTCACAGGTGAGTGCCACTCCGCTTTCGTTGATCTGCTTGACCTGAGCTAGGCCTGGGAGTCTGAGGAAAGTACTAGAGCAGATTCTTATGTCAATAACCAGGTGGGGATGTTGCTCCAGCTCTCTGAGTGTTTGTTATAGGCAGGTGAGGATGTTGGATATTCAGTAAAGTGGCCCTGTACACTGTCTTCCTGGAATCATGTGTTCACTCCCTAGTCTGAACTGTTACATGAGGGCAGGGATCTGGGTCACTAATTAGGCCTGATTGGTCAATGAACTGCTTGAGCCAAACTTGGCCTGGGGTTGTCAGGATGGTTCAGCAAGATGAGGTCTTGATCCTACCCTAGGCTGGGTTGGCATGCAGACTGTTCAAACCAAGCCAAGCTAGGCCAAGGAGTTCTAGAAGGACACCCCAGGATACGATCTTGAGCTCTCACAAGGCTGAGATGATGTGCAGTCTGATAGATCCCAGTGGGCCAGGGAGTAAGAGAATTGCTCTGGCTGGCAATGTCCTGTGAATTCCCCATTGTGGAACACCAGCTATGCCTGGCAGTGTAACACAATCTGTAACATTAGCTAGGCCTGGCAGTGTGAGAATGGGTCCTTAGTTACTCACCAGTCTGGGCTGGTGCCCTCCTGCTTTACGTGCGTGTCGTTATGATGAGAATGGGTGGGGTTCTGTGTAACTCTCCAGGCTGGACTGGTACATGACCATTTCCTGCTGTGACATCACTGTTAGTCAGATGTGGTGGGGGAGGGGTGGGAGGGGAGAGTTCTGTATCACCCGACTCAGGAATGTGATGATGTTGAGGATTGCCTAGGCTCTTTCCCCTAAGTTTCACATGAGACTATGAGGAATATTCTGGAATAGCCTTGGGTCACTGTCAGTTTTCCATTAAGGGTTAAAATAAATTTTCCCTGTGTTTGATCTTTCTCTAAGAAAGGCTTTTTTTTTTCATGGAAAGAACTGAGGAATACATCTTTCATGATAGTTTTACATGGGAAGTTTTACTTTACTGACCCAGCCTAGCATACAGATATATGCTGTAGTGCTTAGGATGTAAAAACGGATTGAATGAGTGTGGTAGATTAAGTACATGGTTTTTAATGCTCTCAAGGCACGTTATTATTGTTATTGTTTTGTTTTTTGAGGTAAGGCTTCTTTCTGCCTATACTGGGACTCACTCTGTAGACCAGCTGGCCTCGAACTCAGAGATCTGCTCAAGGCATATTAGTAACTTTCTTTCAAGCCCAATCAAGAAGGGTGTTTTCAGAAATGGGTATTGCAATGGTTCATAGGCGGGCCAGCTGAGGACGCATGGAACCCTGCGCTCAAGAACCAGGTTTCTTTATAAAAGCTCTCCATTCTGCCTGAGTGTGACTTTTACCTCTTAATTGGTGAGTTTCCCCATCTGTTCATCTTAACCATTTCTCCAAACATGAGGAATTATCATTTAGCTTCCGGAAATATTCTAGTGTTTCTAGAAACAGGGGGATATCCCCCAACCACGGTCTTTATGGCTACAGTTGAGCCCTTCTCTGACATTCATCTCTGGTTGCTTCCCTTAGCTAAAATGGTGTTTTGATGACCTGGGACCAGTCCTCCTGCGACTGGGAGCCCAGGGTCCCTCAGATTTTTCTTTTTTTCTTTTTTTCCTTTCTTCCCCACTGTAAAAGGCTGCTCAGAGAGGCCTCTGAGCCAGCCAGGCTTTAGCACTCCACCTGTAGGCAGAGGATGGTCTGCTACAGGCCCTGCAGTGTTCGCCACCTATTCACACCCTGCCTATAGAGGAGAGATGTTTTTGTATAGGCCTTGTGGCGTTGCTGTTTTCATAGTTTCAACTATGGGTAGCAAGCCATCCATTCTGTCAATCCAGCCTCCCCCTGGGATGGACGTCTTTTAGGGGCCCTTAAACCTCAGGCCTTAATGCCCTACTTCGTCAGCTCTGCCCTCATGCTGCTGGCGTCCTTATGGCTCCATGTTTATGGGAGCTTTCTAATTACGGTCAGTGTACAGGCAAATGGAAGGAGTTTCCTCAAACTGTCCTTGCCACTGCTTCTGCTGCCATCAAGATTGATCGGATTCACAAGGCGGCTATTTTAAATTCTAGCCTTTTGCTACTGCTTGTGGTATGATGGCTCAGCGACAGGGCGGATCACACTTCTAGGTCTCTGTTATTATTAAACTTAAAATCCCTGCAGCTCAAAAATCATGGCTTTTTCATACAACATGAGACTGCTGCCATTTTGACTGTGGTCAGGTGACCTTACCATTATTTTAACTGCATGGGTTAAGGTCAGGGGAAGGTCGGGGCAGTTATGCCACTCCTTGCCTGGCTGACTGGAAGAGGCTGCCTCTGCTAAGGACAGGGAAAGGTCAAGCCTCTAGACTAGAGGGAGAAACTTCCCTGCTCAGGGATTGGTTGGTTTTGTGTTTCAGTTAGTCAGGGTAGAGATGGATCTGATTTTGGGGTCAAAGTCTGTTTCTTTCTCTGGTTCTTTATTAAATGAGCTGCACAAACACAGTACCTTAATCAAGAGCATATATATATATATATATACATACACACACATATATATGTATATATATATAACAAAATTGACCTAAAATTTGTATCAATAGACCAAGATTCATATCAATGCAAATTACTATAGCATATCTCTCTTTAAATGTAAATAAACATTTATTGAACAATCATTTAGGGAATTTGGGCATAGTTCTCTCCAAGCTGCTTCCTGCTTTTTGTTGGGGCAAGTAATTTTTGGGGGTGTTCACAGAGACCTTTCAGGGGTTGTTGGTCCTGTCTGATATGCCCTTGTCTGGTTGTGTTACCTATCAGTAAAATGACAGGGCTTTGTTCTGTATTTACTTTAGCATAATGAAAGCCATGTACATAGAGTACCAGTACAATGGGGATAGAATTAGAAGTGACATGTGGTTTACATGTGATTGAAACCAGGAAATCCCTCTTCTGTTTCCCCATGGTTGTCTATGGTTGCTAGCTTACAGTAAGGCTTTAACAGTCTTGTTGGGGTCATGAGAGTACTTGTAAGGGAAAGCACAGATGCAAATCCCTCAGGCCACAATTAACACAGACAGTGGTTTATATAAAACCATGAATTTTGATAAAAAATATTTTTTATGATCTTTTTCTCTAGGTGTGAAGGGGGGAAATTGAATGAGCAATTAAAACAAATTAATTATAAGCTACTTTGGCAAGTTGCTCCCGAACAGCCAATCTCACACACACCTATTTTGCTTCTTTATTTGATTTTAAGACTGGGAAACTTAGTGTCTCATTGTGATGCATGGGGTTGGGTTACTCACCATGCTGGTTGAACCTCTGCTTTATTGGAAGTGCGCCTGTAAGTCTGAGGAAGCTGCTGGAGTGGGAGCCTTGATGTCTCACTATGGTTAACCACTAATCAGACTGTATGACCCAAGCTGAGCCTGTGGTTTTTTGAAGAGGGTAAAGCTAGGTGGGGATATTTGACAATCACCAGGCTGGCCTGGTACTCAGGCTTATGATCCCAGCTATGTCTGTGAGTCTACAGAAGGTGAAGGCAGAGGTGGATCTTGGGGACTCATTAGGATGTGCTGATGGGGAAACTGCTCACCACTGCTATGTCAGAAAGTTTCAGGATTATTAGAGAGAAGAGAGTATTGATCACTGATTGGGCTGGGCTAGTGCCCAGGATGCTTGACCACAAGTTCTGGGATTATTAGAATAGCTGAAGAGAGCCTGTTCTTGATGGTTATCAGGCAGTTGGATCCCAGTATTTCTGGGACTGTAGGTGTGTCAATGGAGAGCAAAGATCTGGGTCACTCACAAGACAGGCATATTCAGGATTTCTAATCAGACATAGTGCAGGAAGTATACTAACAGTGGGAAGCCAGAGTGATTCTGGGTAGTTCATCAATGTGCCTGAAACTGTGGGATCACTACTTAGAGTCTGGGTCAATAAGCAGGCTTGGCTAGTTGGCAAGCTGCTTGATCCAAGCTATGCTTAGAATATGAGAATTTGCATCAGAGAGGGTATTGGGTTGGTTGGTATACATGCTCCTTCATCCAAGGACTGGGACTGTGTAGATGTCTTTAGAGGGCAAGAGTCCAGGTAACTCACCAGGATGGCATGGAGTACAGATTTCACATACCAAGCTGGGCCTGGGGGGTCTTATTACAACAGTGACAGAGGAAGATAGGCTGGCACCCAGGGTGGGAGTATTAACATAACAATAGCAGGATAGGATATTGAGCTCTCACCAGCCTGGGATGGGGAGCTTCAGACTGACCCAGCTAAGTCAGGGAGGATGAGGATGGCCAGGGCTGACAGGTTCTTGGGAACTCACCATGCTGGGCTGGTGTGCAGCCCGCTTCAGCAACGCTAGGCTGAGACTCTGAGGATAATCACGGAGAGCAAAGATCCAGGTCATTCACCAGTGTGAGGAGGAATACAGGCAGTGCAACCCAAGCTGGACCTGGGGTGTTGGAATCTCTAGTCCTCACCAGGCCGGGATGGAGCACAGTCCGCCTGAGCCCAGCTAGGGCAGGGGCGGGTGGGGATCTCGGGAACTCAGCACACTGAGCAGGTGGGTGTTCTCTTGGGCATCAGCTGGTCCTGGCAGTGTGAGACTGCTGTGGGAGGGCAGGACCTTGATCACTCACCATTTGGGGTGGGCACCCAGGCTCCTCCATCTCAGCTGTGTGGGATTGCAGGGACGATGCAGGAGAGCAGGGGTCTGAATCCATCACCAGGCCCGGCTGTTTAGTGATCTTGCTTATCCTAGTGTAGACCCAGGAATCTGAGGAAGGTACAGGAGGGAGAGTCTGTCAGTCAGCTTTCTGGGTTGTTGTTCAGACTGTCTGACCCAACCTAATCCTGTGATCATTAAGATGGTGAGGGAGGCCTAGGCTAATTGACCCTAGACAGACCATGAAGCATGATAATGGATAGAACTGTTGAGTTTGTGGGGTCCTATCAGACTTTGTGACAACTGATAGGTCTTTCCTAGGATGGGATTGGAGGACAGGCTCTTAATCACTTACCAGACCATGTATGTGCTCAGGATGTTTGATCCCAGCTTGGCCCAAGACTGTGGGGTTTGCATGAAACCTGATATCTGGGTCACTCACCTGCCTGTGCTGGTCAGCAATGCAATAAGAAATAAAATATAATTTCCCTGTTGTAGTTGTTACAGGCTTGTTGCTGCTGCCTGTTGTATGAACCTTATTTCCCAGGGGGCAGGAGGTGAGAAGACACTGCAGCAATGACACAGACTCTGTGATATTACAATACAGAACCTCTTTATTGTAAAAAAGGTCAGGTTTTTTTAAAAATAGGATTTGGAAAATTAAGCTGCTGCATGTAGATTTCTGGTTGGTCCTTTTGAAACTGTCAGTTGCTGCTGGCATGTTGTGATTGGCTAGGAATGCGTTCATTAGTTACCTTGCTATTGGTCCTCTGACAGGTTGTCTTGGCCAATTTTGCTCATTCATCTGAGTTTTTATATACTTTCTTCTACTTGTGCTATTGCCCTGCCTCATCTCACCCTTTTTATTTTATCTTTATTGGACAACCTAGTGGCGTTATGGATTTGTATAACTCCACCTCATGGACTGTCCCCAACATTTTGGGCTGTGCCTGTCTTAGGCTTGCCTGCTGTATTTGACTAATAGTCCTTGAAAGGGATCCCTGAAAGGTCCCAAGAAGTCAAAAGCAAGGGGAGACTTTAAGTAGAATTAAGGCTTTAAATGGCATACTGTATTTATGTTAGCCAAGCATGTTCCACCTCCCTGGGAGGTTTTGGTCTAGCATGCTCCATAGCCATTAACACCTGGAGTATTGCCTTGTTCACCTGCTGTTGTCAGCAGCTTAGCTGTATGAGACACTTAAGCAGAAATATTACAGCCACCACCACCCCTTCCACAAGGCACCATGCAACAAGTTTAGGTTCTGATTGGGTCATTTCCAGTACCTTAAGGACTACCAATATCTCCCCTAGTTGTACTGATCCAGGATTTGGTTGGGTATAGGCCCTTTCCTTATGATTATCTCCCATTATTATTAACCCCAAATTAGTTTTATTGGCATGTATAAAGGCTATAACAGTCTGGGCAATGGAATTTTGATGGTGTGGCATAAATTTTATCTTTAATTTGAAAATGGGGAGGGCAGCAAGCCATCTGTCCTGAGGGAAATGATTATCTAGCGTGCCCATACTGGACCTAGTAATCGCTTTAAAATAGACTTTCTCTCTAAGTGGTTTGCTGTTTTTTCCTGGCTTTGCTTACAACAATGTCTCTGCAGTCTATATCTATAACTGTAACTCCTAGGTCAGGGAGTACAGCAAGTACCACAATTGGCTGCTGACTGGCCTGAAGGGCAGCAAATGGCTTATTTTCATAGACTGTCCTGGGGAGCTGGCTGAGCTCACAGAGCATGAGCAACAGAAACTCCCTGCTGCTACTTTGGCTCTGAAAGAGGACCTAAAGGTATTCCACAATGCTCTCAAACTAGCCACAATGACACCAAAGTCTCTATTAAAGTTGGTTCTACTGCTGTTCAAGTAACCTCAACAGAGAGAACAAAAGTATTGGGGCAATAGGTCTTTTTAAATAACATTCACTATGCTTCTGAAATCAAAGACATCTGTCTAGTAAATGAGAACCAGTTCACCTAAACCATTGCAAACCAAGGCACAGCACTTACCTTCATGCATCAGGAGTGTGAAGCCATTGTCCAGTCTATCATTCATATCAGGACCTGCTGGGCGCTTCTACAGTCTTGTGCCCAATGATAGCCCTCTTGGCATTTAGGGCATTATGTCTTTGGATGAGCCCTAGGGCAATCCCTATGTAAATGGTCAGACTGTCCACATCTCCAGCAAGTATGGTCTGGTGGGGCATAATTGTCATCCTTGTCAAGTTTGGTGTTAACCAAGGCATTGATGGAAGCTGTAAGGGCTGAAATTGGCCCATTCTGTGTGTCAAAATCTCAGGCAGCCTAGACTCACTTAGGAATATTTTCATTTTTAACAGGTATGATGACATTACAGATGACAGTGTTGAGCCCCTCCTAAGTTAGCTGTTTAGTGAGGATATCCTTGGTAGGGCAAGATGGGATGCAGTTTTCAACAGCATTGGTGACACAGGTCAAAAATTCAGGAAATGGTTCTGCAGCCTGTTGGACAAGATTACAGAAGTACTTTTTTTTTTTTAAAAAAGATTTATTTATTATGCATACAATGTTCTGTTAACATATATACACTGGAAGAGGCACCAGATCTCATTACAGATGGCTGTGAGCCACTTTACACTGTCCTCTGTAGAAGGAACAGCAGGCTATGTCCCGCCACCTGGCTAGCCTTACACCCGAAATATTTACACAAAAACTGTATTCTTTTAAACACTGCTTCGCCTCTTAGCTCTAGCCTCTTAATGGCTAACTCTCACACCTTGATTAATCCATTTCTAATAATCTTTGTAGCACCACGAGGGGATGGCTTACCAGGAAGGATCTTAACCTGAGTCCATCTTGGAGAGGAGAGCTATAGCATCTGTCTCACTGCCTTCTTTCTCCTAGCATTCTGTTCTGTCTTCCCTGCCTATCTAATTTTCTGTCCTATCAAAAGGCCAAGGCAGTTTCTTTATTAACCAATGAAAGTAACACATAGACAGATGACTCTCCTCCATCAGTTCTCGGGTGTACAAAGTTTGAGGGCCTTGAAGACTAGGTCAGACACTTATTGGAAATAGACATGTAAGCCAATCATGGATTGTGAGACAGGGTCAGTGTATTGTCCACTGCCAGTAAGCATGTCAAAGGTGACATTAAGTACAAATTTCAAAAAGGGCTTGGGTCTCTGCTGCATCAGACCCATTGGAGGAAAACTGAGGGGTCAAGAACAGCCTTTAACATGGAGTACCAATTGTCATGGGTTTGAAGCTGCATGGGCCATTGTCTGAGTACTTGCTTAAAGTAACAAGAATCAGGGTAGTATCTGTCACCCTCGCATGCCCCTACATGGCTCCCAGCCTGTTCCTGGCCCTGCTGCCACTGGGAGAGCTCATAGATGACAAGGACAACATCACTGGGGCCTCCAGACTCCACAGGGATGGGATGCACTCAAAAGCACTCAAGCATATTGAAAATGGACTAGAACCACAGATATTGGATCTGGCACTGACCCTCCTCATTCATTCATATTGTGACAAACACAGGTGCTTGGCCTTGCCCTGGGCGTTGAAAGTAAGGACATATGCATCAAGTCTTGTCTCACTGTGACATATTAGGAAGACACCAAGGGAGCCAGTGCCTCCTTCCAGCACCACCTGGGCAGCCTTGAGTCGAGAGAGCATGCCATGGAACCAAGGGTATCCTGAGAGGGGCTGATCCCCCTCAGCACCTTCTGATTCCCCCTGGAACAGGAATGACCCTGTAGCTACTTCTGGAGTATCCAGGGTAGGGGAGGGGATAAACTGTCCCTGCTGGGGTCTCCTCCTCAATGGGAATGTGAGGGGGCAATTTCAGAGGAAGCAGTTCCATTGAGTCACAGTGGGAAGCAGCAATGGAGGCAGAACTGGGGGGGGGGGAGGATGCTGATGACTGGTTGGAAAGGCCCCTATAAGCTCCCTGCTACAAGTGATTGTTACTCTTGCTGGGTCCCAGCAGCAGATCTTAGCTGGGCAGACTCTCTGAATGATTCAGCCAGGCTGTCTGTGTTATCCTTTGTGAGGGAGGAGGTCCCAGGGGCCACAGGAAGGGTCATAGAATGGGGTTGATAACAAGGCAGAGTCCTGAGCTTAGGCACTCCTGAATGTCAGATACTCAGGCCTTTACATGAAGTTTATCAGTTAGTTGTCTCCAGGATATACTCTGAATGGCCTTCTACCTTAATCACAAGCATATTCTCCCTGTTAGGCATCTCTATGGCAGTGGCTGTGCAGACATCAGTGACAGTGGAACAGGGAATGCTGAGTCATGGCTGGGATGCCTTGGGTGGTATAAAGAACTCCAAGCAACTTCTTCCTTCTTCATTTCCTTCACTTCTGAGCATTAGGTGACATTTCTGTCACTGAGGCTGCCCTCTTCCCCCTGAGGTCAGCCCAGCTGCCTTTTCTCCATGACCCACTCTTGCTGGGTCAGGGGCAGCTTCTTCAGCCCCCATAAAACTGAGCAGCTCGTCTCTCTGTACTATTTCTGCTCCATCTTTCAAGGCTCCCCCTCAACGACTCAGTCCATCTCTCCCAGAGGATGTGCCATCACTAGTCAATACCCTACCAACTGTCCCAGCATGACCAAGGAGTGGGAGCTGCTGTTTTCACCTAGGACTAGAGGGCCTGATGTGGTCTCCAAGGCCTAACTGGGGAGGAAGAGTCAGTGACTCCTTGCAACTGCAGGGTGCTTGGTACAGAACCTCTGACTGAGTGACCCACTGAATGGAGGGAAAAGCATTTCTTGAGCTTTGACTTTGAGGACATTGTAGAGGAGGAAGAGACTGATGAAGGAGGGGGCTCAGCTAAGCCCTCAGAAGATAGAGATGGGCCCAACACAGCCAGGGACCCTCCTACCCTGCAGCTGTCAAGGGACAAGTCATGTGGTGGCGTAATCGCCACACCAGTGCTCAATGGGGCCAAGACAGGTAGGGAGAGTCAGCCCGAGGCCCAGGCCACCTCAGCTTTGAACTGTAGGAATAGCTCAGCTAAATGGCCAGAAAAGGCAGCTTCTGCTCCAGGCTCTGCATATTGTGTGTGGGAGCCCAGGTAGAGGCGAAAACAGTAGGCAAGATCCAGGGCAGCAGCCCTCACATGGAACTCACAGATCTCTTACCAACTTGGGGGAGGGGGTGGTGGCAACGCTGGTGGAGAAGGAAAACCCCATCCTCTAGGGACAGGACACCAATCATGATGGACCCCAGGAGGAGCCTGTGAAGAGAGGCAGCAAAGAAAAAAATGACCAGAAGACACAGGGTGAGCAGGAACAACTGCATCTCAGCCAAACTAGTGGAAGTAGCAGCCATCTACTTCCAATCCCAGAATGTTCCAATCCCAGAAGGGAAAGGGGATTCAACCACAGTCGAACATCCAAAGCCTTTCCATGAATTAAGAGACCTAACTGCCTGGAGGAAACTCTTTGACTTGGGGAGCTGCCTGCGAGTAATGAAGAGAGCTCCAGAGTTGCAGTTCTCATGAGTTGTCACCCATGTTAAGGTGGGCTTTTGGAGATATAACTATCTTTAGTCACCAATGCTCATTTAACTCCTCTCTGACACTCTTGTAAGCAACTCCAATAAACTTATTGGTTCACAAAAAAAAAAAAAAAAAAAAAAAAAAAGAGACCGGTCACCGCCCTGATGGCTCTTAACTGGTGATCACATAACCGGATGTTACGGGAGAGAAGTGGATAGAAAAGGTCCAAAAGTCCACACTCTGAAGAGCAGTCGGGACTCCCCATTAAAGCAAGAGAACCTTCAGATAATCCCAGAGAATGGCCCTGGGCAAAAGTCATCAGTTGCTCTCAGTCCTCGAGGGAGGGAGTCGCATGAAGACAAGGACAAGGACAGATGGGAAAAGGAAAGTAGTGTTTGCAGACCTGACAGAGAGTGCTGCTTGTGGTGAGGGACTTCTGTGTTTTGTTAAGACCTGACAGAGAGTGCTGCTTGTGGTGAGGGACTTCTGTGATTTGTTAAGACCTGACAGAGAGTGCTGCTTGTGGTGAGGGACTTCTGTGATTTGTTAAGACCTGACAGAGAGTGCTGCTTGTGGTGAGGGACTTCTGTGATTTGTTAAGCCACAGCCATACACTCACACAGTGTCTCCAGGCAAAAGGACCAGTTGGAGGGTACTTTATTGGTTCTACCTCCTGGGTGATCAGCACTTCTGTGGAGGTACCAGGATCAACCGTGTCACGATGGAGAGTTCCTAACCAGGAAGACAAACAGGGGAAAGCAAGGAAATGGAAAGCAAAAGAAGGGGTCAACTCACCGAAAACAGCCAAAGGGGGTAAACTCAAGACCCTGGCTGGTGGAGAATCACTCTGGGAAGAGCAGTGAGGGCAGCAAACAAGAAAGAAAATGCCCAAAAAGAGTATTAGGAGAACCCAAAAGGCAAGCAAAAGGAAAAGGTCCATCTACGCCGGGTGCCAGTTGTTGCTGCCGGTTGTGTGACCCCAAGTTCCTGTGGGGCACGGGGGTAAGGAGACATGGAGACAACAACATAGACTCTGGAGAATTCCAATGCAGAAGCTCTCTATTGTAAAAGGATCAGGACTTTTTATGGGGCTAGGGAAATTAAGCAGCCACAGTAAAGTTTTTGGTTGGTCCTTTTGAAACTGGCAGTTGCTGCTGGCATATCGTGATTGGCTGGGAGTGTGTGCCATTAGTTATGGTGCTTTTGGTCCTCTGACAGGTTGTCCCGGCTAATTGTGCTTATTCATTGTGAGTTTGCACGTGCTCTCTTGTGCTTGTGTTATTGCTCTGCCTCAAGAGTCCACTTGAAATATCCTGCCTAGTGGTAGTCACACCAAAAATGTTTACGCCCCATGAAGTCCACACCTTCTTCATATCAAGCACTTTGACACTTTGAGAACATTAGCTCACTTGTTGAATAAAAGCCTTTAATAAAAAGCATTCTATACACCAGTTCAAGAATCCACATGATAGATAACTGTATATTACATAATCTTCAGAGTTGCCACTTGGGGACATAGCTAAATGGTACACAATAATAACTTCAGTACAAGTGAGGACCTGAGTTCTGACATTAGCATTGCAAAAGAAAGATGGATATAATACCACACTAACAGTGTTTCTAGTGTTCTGGATGAAACAACAGTGTTAATCATTTCTCAAATACTGAACGCAATCCTTTTGACCTCTGGAAAGAGCTTCCTATAGCTTCAAGACACATACTTTGGACATAGAGTACAGTGATTCAGAAATTCGGGGAGGTCAGAATTCTGCCTAAGTATACTCCCATGCAACTCTGCTCTCTTAGAGAGACGAACACCAATATCCAGAGAACTAAAGGGCTTGTCCCCCACCCAACTGCTGACTCTCCCAATCTTAATATGCAAAACATTTATGGTGATTTAGTGCAATGAAGGAGGACTTCAAATGATTTTTTTGAAGACTTGTGGAAGAAAATAAACACAGGAGCCTATCTGACTGTGAATGCTTTTGGCTAGACCAGAGACGCTATATGCCTAGAAAATCGGATAATGCTTAGGAAACACAAACATTGCAGAAACACAGGACTATTGGGGAGAGTACATGCAGAGCTCAGAAGGGCATGCCTGCTCAAACCCTCTAATCAACATTTAGAAATAATCTTTTAATATTCAGTTTACTAGTCAGAGGCCTCATGAACACCAAAGACATTGATAACTCATAATATCCTCCCAGATCCCTGACCCCTGACCCCATGAAGTTTTATCAAACTCCTTCTAAGGAATCCTGTCAGGAGAAAGGGTAGACACTCCTCTCCTGAGGGTGGAGAACCTCATATGGCCAATCCTAAGCACTTATGTTGGGTCCTTCCCGCAGGATGTCTATTTATTCCCTGCTGACCTTTGCTAGCAAGTACATCTTACACCTCCTGGCCTAACCACAAGGTCCTTGTTCCACTTAGTTTTTTTTTTTTTTTCTGATTTGGCCCTGAGAACATGAACTTCTGAACCCTGGGTTTTTTCACAGTGCTGCAAGCCCGAATATATAGACCACATTCTCCCTTCAACAAACGGCATTCTGTTAGCACAAATGATCCTCAGCTCCTCGCTCACAACTCGGTACTGCAGCAGCGCTGGTGCTACACACATGTACACAAGAATAACACTAAATGGGTGCACTAGATCTTATTTATGTGAGAATAATTAAATAAGAAGAGGGATTGGAGAAGCATACACAGGAGGAGTGGGAGGAAGATAGGAAGGGATAGAAATGATGTAAATACAGTACTCGTGTATGAAAATCTCACTAAAGAAAATTTCAAGTCAAACACAGTACTTCAGGCTTTGAGATGCCAGCTCACTCCTACTGGGAGATGTGAGACAGAGGCAGGAGAATCTGCAGAAACTCACAGATCAGCTAGCTTTGCTTATATAGCAATGAACCAACAGACCTGGTCTCAAGATGGAAGGCACCCAAGGTTGTCTGCAGGCTCCAAATGGATGCTGAGAGAGGTGTGCGCCTGTCACATGTTCATAGACTCACAAATGACATAAAAAATCAAATCCTCTCATTTCAGGGAGGTGAATACCATACTGAGAGAAATCAGAGTTCTTTAATACACAATGAACGTTTGGTGACACAGTAGAATCTGCGACCTCCAAAGGCTTACTTTGAGTTAGCACCATGAAGGACATTTAATAGTTTGAAGATGAACATGAGGCCACACTGACAGTATTTTTGGCTAGGCAAGGAAGATCTGTATGTGCAGCAAAACAGACAAGCATTATGGCATGCAAACAGCATGTAAACACAGGACTGCCATAGGAAAAGAAAGTTAAAACTGACTCAGAATGGATACTCTGCTCATTGCATTGTATTGCCAGAAAGCTCAAAGAAGTAACAAGAGATGCATTTAATACTGGAAGACAATGCTGATTTAAGCTCAAAGAAAGCAATGTAAAAAAGAGTATTTAATAATAAAAATTTTTAAAGGAGAATGTTTTCTTTTCACTGACAGCCTGTTGGGCTTCCTGAAGCCTCCAACTGTCACAATAACCCTGCTAGGAGCCAGTCCCCAATTTAGCCTAACCAGTTGATTCTGCTTCCTACCGTCTGTACCAGACACACTCCTGTCCTTTCCTGGGAGCTTCCTGCTATACCAACCAGCCTCCTACCTCTTTCAAAGAAGTTCTGCAGTCCCTTGACAGAAAAGCTGTTCCTTTCTCCCAACCCATATTCTAATAAGGTTTATTCAGTAGGTCACCTGTTCTTCTGATGTGGGAGTGTCATATATCAATCTGTTGATTTCATTGGTTAAGTAATAAACACACTGCTTGGCCTCATAGGTTAAAGCATTAGTGGGAGGAGTAAACAGAATAGAATTCTGGGCGGAAGAGGAAGTGAGGTCAGACTCTGCTCTGCTCCCGGACAGGATGGACGGAGGCTAGAATCTTCCCGGTAAGCGCACCTTGGGGTGCTTACACATATTATTATAAATGGGCTAGTCCAGGTGCGAGAATTAGCCTGTAAGGGCTAGTGTTCATGGGCCAAGCAGTTCTTAAATGAATACAGTTTGTGTGTTGTTATTTCGGGCATAAGCTAGCCAAGCGTCCGGGGTGTTGGGGACGCAGCCCCGCCGCTTCTTATTTCAACATTCTTCAAATGAACAGGGAAGAGAGGAGGCCTTTAAGACATAGGGACTCGTTTTTCCTGTTCCTGCTGAGACAACATCATCCTCTCTTGCTACCAGTGCATCAAATGCAGAAATAAGCAACTTAGAGGAACCATGCAGCTGTGCTGGACAGGAAAGTAAGGTCTAAGAGCCATTCATCAGCCAGCTGCAGCCCTACCCTCAGCAGCCCTCAGAAAGCACCAGAGGTCAGGACCAGCAGCTGCCACAACTGTCACTGCACCCTAGGAAGTCCTGTGTCCTCAGCAGTGCCAGGTATACCAGGACTACCCATCTCAGCTGCTGGATGAGAGAAGGTAACCCCACAGCCATGTACTCCAATAATCAGAAAGGAGAGCTAAGAAATCTGAAGCAACCCCAGTGTGTTAGGTTTGGCGCTGGCCAGCCTCTTCTGACCATAGGCACACTCACAAATGCACCTCAAACCTCCCCCAAAATGAGTTTCCTCCAACTGTAGCGTGTCCCCCAAGAAACATGCAATCTGCTCCTTCAGCTCCTGTCATAGCAGGATGACATAATCAGGCACAATAAAGCACTAAGTGCAAGGCTGAGGAAACATAAGAAACTCAGTAGTCAAGAATCTAGGCTGGAATTGGGGACCTTAAAAGCTGCCAGAAATACTGTCTCCACAGAACACTTAAGAAGCCACGACCTAAATAGGAAATGGTAGGCCAATAGCTACTCAATGCAATCAATGTCCTTTAAAGGCAGATCATGAGACAAAGATTCTGGCAATGCTTCCATGCCTGTATCCTAGCTGGCCCGATCCTGATGGTGATCTTATTTCTCAAGAGTCAGGAAGCTTACCTATTGTTCAGCACACAGCAACAAAGCCTCCATAGAACTTCAAACTGCCAAGAGCAGCAGCAGAGGAAGAAATCTCCCTAGCCCCAGGGAAGGCAGCAAAGAATTGAAATGACTAAGGTGATGAACACCGGCCTGTTCTGACTCTAGTTTGTCTACTTAGACAGTTTCTGGCCTTCTACTTCCTTTCTCCCACAACGGTCATATCTGCCTTGCCAACACATTTGAGATTTCCATGGCTTTAACCACAGTCTTGGTGTTATTAACCAAAATTGGCAAATTATGTCCAAAATAACTTATGCTTTGCTGGAATGAACATTTCAAGGCTACTCTAGCCTTAGCTAACTTTGATGTATATGATGGTCTTTGGGGTTTCTGCCTTTTAAAATGCTGTATCCTGGGGCTGGAAAGATAGCTCAGTAGTTCAGAGCACTGGTTGCTCTTCCAGAGGTCCTGAGTTCAGTTCCCAACAACCATATGGTGGCTCACAACCATCGACAATGAGATCTTGTGCCCTCTTCTGGCATATAGACAGAACACTGCATACATAATAAATCTTTTCAAAAATGCAGAACACTGCATACATAATAAATCTTTTCAAAAAATGCTGCATCCCTGAGCTTGGATAACAAGAGAATTTTCAGAGGTACAAGCCCATTCTTGGTCTGGCCATCAATAGTAAGGACTTAAAACTTTTTTTTTTTTGGTTTTCTGAGACAGGGTTCCTCTGTGTAGCTTTGGAGCCTGTCCTGGAACTTACTCTGTAGACCAGGCTGGCCTTGAACTCACAGAGATTTGTCTGCCTCTGCCTCCTGAGTGCTGGGATAAAAGGCATGCACTGCCACCACCTGGCTCATATTATTATCACAACCAGTTTTTTAAGATTTAGTTTTATTTTGGACTTAAAACTTTTAACTGGCTTAGTCAGCATGGTCCTCAATAACTGTCTCACATGTATCATTACAAGAATAAACTTTTAAAAACATATATTCGTAACAGTGATGTCCATGTTCACAGGTATCAGGCATGTTCCTAGCTGTCTTACCTTCTAAAGGAATTCAGCTGAATGTCACATATTATTAAAAGCACACTTTCTTAGACTATTTCTCAGTATTTGGGGGATGCCTATATAGCAATGTGATAGACTATTGACCCAAATTCTGTTTTTTTTTTTTTTTTTAGTTTACTGAAACAATGCCAACAGTTTGTTGCTATCTGTATGCCCAATTTTCACCTAATAGTTAAGATCTCTCAGCAGGGGGTCTCATAGCTGATACCCTGAAGGTTTCAACCCAGGACTGTGTACATAACACAGAGACAGAAACGTTGGTGCAGACACTAACTTGTACCTGATCTGTACTTCATGTTGGCATTCCCATCCTTGAAATGGAAGGTTTGTGGGACAGAGTCAGAGAGAAGCCATGGCACCACTGCCAGAGTTCTGACTTTAGTGCATAAACTTTAGCCAGTAAGCCACAGCCTCGTGGCAAAACACAGATTACTAGAAATGGGTTAAACTAAGATGTAAGAGTTAGCCAATAACAAGTTAGAGCTAATAGGCCAAACAGTGATTTAATTAATACAGTTTCTGTGTGATTGTTTTGGGGCTGAACAGCCAGGAACCAACAAGCAGCTTCCTCCCAGCCATTCAGCTTAGATTTCCACAGGCCCCAAGTTCTCAGGAGAAATAATAGTAAGATTGCATCACCTCCTGCTGATTACATCAGTTCCACACACTTCCCCCATACCTTTTTAAAACTCTTTTTCTCACTGGGCTGTGGTGGCACATGTCTTTAATCCTACCAGCATCAGGGAGGTGGCCTATAAGAATTAGTTACAGGACAGGCCCCAAAGGGACAGAGAAATCCTGTCTCAAGAAACCAAAATCCAAAACAAAACAAACAAAAACAAAACAAACAAAAAACTTTGCCATGCCAGCACGGCAACTGTAGTTCTTCTGAGCGAGGGACATTGGGATTCACACACAGCACAACTTCAGGTTCTGCAGACAAGCCTTTATTCCCCTTTCTCACACAGCATATACAGCCTTCAGCAGGGGAGGCCAAGCCAGTAAAAGCAGGAAGCTCATCACAGTAACTCACATGGCTTAGGGGTAAACATCCTTAGAAACATTGCTGAAAACGACAGATTGTTCCTGTTTTTGTTCCTGTTTTCAGAACAACCAACCACAAGAGTGCAAAACAGATCAAGTGGGGGGTGTGAAGGCCTGTCCTCAAGGGACCCAACAATTCCCCCCTTTTTATTTTAAAAGCATGAGAGCCCCTATCTTAGGACTCCCGCCCGTCTATGGGAGGCCTTAATCCCTGTCTTAGGCGAGCTCTCTATATTAGGACAGTTTCCCTTTGTAGGGATACCTCATGACTTCTGCAGCATCTGCAGCCAGACTTGTGGCACTTCCTGATTACCAGAAGACAGCCCAAGAAACACTTGTTGAGTGACAGTGTGCTGTATGTGGGATTGCCGCATGAAGTGGCAGAGAATCCAAAAACAGATAACCCCAATAACAATATCAGCACAAGTGAGAGCGTTCCAGACCCAACTGGGCCATGGCAGTTCACCGACTGGATCCAGACACAGCAGGGACCCGTGTGCTATTAATACTGTCTGCAGGGTAAAATTCAAAAAGGAGGAATTCCAAGGGCCATTCAAATATGCATTTAACTGTTTAACCATATCAGAAGCATTTACAACATTAGCAGGTGTAATGTACAAGACATTTGTTGCAGGAGCCAAAGGGAATCTACCTGTTCTTGCAAAAGTGCAGTTTGTTGATTTAAATTTAAAAGTCCAAATCTAATATGAGAGTTCAGAGCATTCTGTGTCTGCGGGGCCTTGCTAACCCTTCCAGACAGCTGATCCACAGTCTCCGCAGTCACAGCCGTCTGAGAAGTGGCAACTCCAGCAACTGTAGCCACAGTGGCAGCAACAGCAATAGCAGGAACAATTGTAGCTGTTATCCCAAAGTCTCGCCGCTGTTGTAAAGGATGGTCTCCTGATGTTCTTGAGGCATTGGCAGAGGAATCACAGCAGGCACTTGAACGATCAAAGCTCCATCAGAACTGTCCCAGCAATTACCCAGCTTGCAGATCCTGGAAGAACAATTAAGAATATCACCCTCCAAAGTGCCATTCCACAATACCCAAAAAAATGGGGCAAGAACACAAGCAGGGGATCGAAATGTCATATTTCATCCAGCAGTATAATTTATCTTTAGAGAGGTTTCAGAAAGATCTGTTTGGTTAAAACTGGGAGTGGCATTAAAAACAATTACTAATACATGGAAAAGGTGGAATTTTTCATTGTGGGCCTATGGCCATACCACCACATGTCTTTCCTTCCTTTTAACAAATCAGGCTCTTGAGTGATACATTTTCTCTACATAACTGTGGGGTGGAGATTAAAATCTCTATCAGCATCCCAACACCAAGGAACAGGCTTGGGACCATAAGTATATGTTATATTTGTTTTCAAATCCTCTTTCAGGATGGGATGCAGTATTTTCTAAATCCTCTCGCCCTACTATGAATATGATTATTAGTAAATTCTGCAATAGAAGCATTATGGAATAATAAACATCCATGATGAAAGGAGGACTCCTTCACCAATGACAGGTTACTAAGATTAATAAGACAAAGAGTGGAAACAACCTAGATGCCCTTCAATGGAAGAATGGATGAAGAAAGTGTGGAATATATACATATTAGAGTACTACTCAGCAGTAAAAGACAAGGACTTCTTGAAGTTTGCAGGCAAATGGATGGAAATAGAAAACACTATCCTGAGTAAGGTAAGCCAGACCCAAAAAGAGGAACATGGGATGTTCTCACTCATATTTGGTTTCTAGCCATAAATAAAGGACATTGAGCCTATAATTCGGGTTCTTAGAGAA